>NW_008618116.1:0-25718 GCF_000691845.1 Merops nubicus
CCAGCCCTGATCAGACCTCCCTGAACCCACCTGCCCTGGCCACCTCCTGCCACTTGAGCCAAAGAAAGCAAACAGCTCAAAACGGTGGTTACAGGATGGGCTGACGGGGAAATGGTGTTCAAAATATCCCGGGTGTATTCGTCTCCCTCGCCCGAGCAGGACAGAGATGCTGCAGCCCTTGCTGTGGTGCCGGCCGACGTTCCATGTGGAGACTCCATGCCTGGACTCCACCCATTGGAGTCAGTAGAATTAGAAGTGTAAATATTTATTGCCAGGCAAGAGGCTGAAGTTGTGGCTTGCTGAGAGTCAGACACACTTTGTATTGATATTTGAAAGTAAAAAACCTGTGAGAGAAGAGCAGATCTGTGGAGCTGCCTCTCCCCCTTCTCTGCCAGCTGCTCAGAACCGTTGGAATTGGCTTAGAGTGAGTGATGAATCATTCTCCACTTCCAGTACAGCTTTAGTTAACACTAAATATATTAAAATTTTAGATATAGTGATAGGGACCTTTCTTGGAGAACCAGCAACAGTGTTTCTAAAGGTGTCACTTGATACCTTCTTCCTTGGGCCCTTATTCACGAGGCCTGTAATGGGACTGTAAATGTCAATACTGTGGATTACTTTCCTGTTTCTGGAAAAGGAAAAGCATGGAGAAGAGGTTTTATGTTGGAAATCTGCAGGGTCTGGTGTGAGTGACATCCTTTCTCAGCACCCTGCGGGGTCAATGGCAGGAAATGACAAAGTCAAGGAGCAGGGAGGTCGAGGGAAGCTGGTGGGGTCCCCCTGCTGCTCCTCTGAAGCTTCAGAGAGCTTTGCAGAGGGAATGTGACCACTTTGAGCATCTTCACAGTCATCTGTGGGTGTTACTGTGTGAAGGCTGAAGCTTACAAAAGCATCACTAGCTCCCCATTGTCACCACCTCAAACCAGCTTTCGGAGCTACTAGCTGAAACGTGGAACTACCATCTCGTCGGTCCTGTGCTGTGATATCTTACAGGCTTTGCTGCCTTTACAATGCCATAGCAAATTAGTAGCAAGAGAACTGACATATATTTTGCCTGTGATTCAGCCTTGCTAATGTATTATTCAACTGTGATTATTTTTTAATGGTCTAAGAAGTGTAGAAGCATTTCAGTGTGGCTGGATGGGAGTCATGGATATCACCAATTATAACATCTTCATTATAAATGTGGATACAGCTGAAGGTTAGAAACGATGTGTCTTTTCTCATGGAGTAACTAGTTATATGGAGTGTAGTATGAGATGTATATTAATGATTTTATCTTTTTTTGCAAACATTTAGAGAAATGTCATAAAGTTGGTAAAGGGCATGTCTCTCTTCAGTAAACCTGCTGTAACTATGGCAATTAAAAAATAGCCATTTTACATCTTTCTCTCCCATTTCCCCTTTACTGGTAAGGAACAAGAGTCCTGACAGACATCCATCACAGCCTGGCTTCCTAGAGACTCTGGCCTTCTGTTTGGGTTCTCTGGTGTCTAATAGGGAATACGCTTACACTGCAGTCTGTCTTACTGTGGAAACACTTCATGCTCTTGTCCTTTATGTTAGTGCTTCCTCTCAGTGCTCAGTAGTCAGCTAGTGTTGGAGACTGTAGAATCACAGAATGGTTTGGGTTGGAAGGGACCTTAAAGATCTTCTGTTCCCACCCCCTGCCATGAGCAGGGACACTTCCCGCTAGACCAGATTGCTCAAAGTCCCGTCCACCCTGACCTGGAACACTTGCAGGGATGGGGCATCCACAACTTCTCCAGGAAATCTGTTCCAGCCTCTCACCGCCCTCACAGTAAAGAATTCCTTCCTAATATCTAATCTAAATCCTACCCTTTTTCAGTTTAAAACCATCACCCCTCATCCTATCACTACACTCCTTGATAAAGAGTTCCTCCCCAACTATCTTTTATACCCCCTGTATGTTCTGGAAGGCTGCTGTAAGAATCACTTCTCATCAGTCAAATGTGGTTGTAATTAATTTTATAATTCAGTGTCAATATCAGTTGCATTAAATTTGATAGGATAGGTGAGCTGAAAACCTGGAGAGTGACAGTTAATTTGTTAGGCTGAGCTTTTAATTTCAGCCTGTTGAAAATGGAATTCTTCCAGGTAGACTGACAGGCTTGTATTGGTCCATTCAGATGTGTGTCAGTACTTAACTTGAGCCCCTCAAGGACAGGACACCAAAGGGTTGACCCTGTCTGGGGAAGTGCCGCGGTTCCTGGGCTTCAGCTGGGCTCCCTGCATCCTGCTGCATTCAGATCCACTGACTCTCCATCAGGAGCACTGTGCTCACCCTGCTTCTGTTCTGGGGCAGGAAGAAGAGCCCGGCAGTGGCTTTGGGCTGCCTGAGCTAGCCAGACCCTGCCGGGCTCCCAGGTATGTGTGGGGGCCATGGGGCAGCCCTGGTCTAGCTCGGTCACACCCCCAGGAGAGAGATGGATGGGGGAGCGCTCTGCCCTGGGCAGAAATGATGTAAAGCTCTTACACCTGCCCTCTGGTAGCTTTCCTTGTCAAACAATATTAAGACCGCCATTTCCATCCATTTTTAAGATGCCTGAGTGCAGTAAAGGGCTCTTTGTAGAAGGGAAGCCGTGGTGCATTACAGCGCCGAGCAGGCGAGCGAGGCGGCTCCAGAGCCAGCTGTGTTTTATTGATAAAGACTGGAGTGCCAGTGGTGCTTTGCCATCCCTCTGGCTTCAAGGCAGTAGCATGAGTTATCTTAATATTGAAATATCTTGCTATTTTACTACTTTGAACTAAAGGGCGAGCACAAGACAAAAGACTCAAAAGGGAAGCTCAGGCAGTAATGTGTTTACGGGAGAAGTGGATTTTAAAGCTTTGAAAGGGTTGTAATGCTCTTCTACCTTGAGATGCTAATGCTGAAACTTGAAAGATGGCACAGTATCATTGGCAATTAAAGGCGTCTGTGTACTCCTCTTATATCTTGTAAGGCTTTTGCAAATCAAAAGGGAGATGTACACACATCTAATAAAATAATGATTTTGAAAGCAGAGTTCCAAAGCCCCGTTTGCAGTTCACAGGCAGCACCTTCATGCCTGGCATGTTTCTGTAAGGTGTTAGAAAAGAATTAATTGCCCCGGGCTTTGGACTTGTACAGGGTTGACTTTTGTTCTTTACCTGAGTGTTGTTGGTACTTTGACTTTCTATGCCTCTACTCCAGTGGCTTTTGTGCTGTAGCATTCCAAGATTTTAACTTAATTGTTTTAATTTCATCTTTAAGTTGCTTATACCATTCTTTTGGTGGCAAAAATGTGTAGATATACAGATAGCTTTGTGAAGAACTTAGTTGTGTGTTTTAAGTAGCATATACACAATTACATATTTGAATATGTATATCCAATGAAGAAAGCACTTCAGTAATAAAGTAGAAATACTTCTGAATCCTGTCTCAGAAGCCAGTAGCTGAGCAGAAGTACACTGGAAGTCCATTTTTGATGAAAGTGTTTATTCAGTCTCGTGGTTTAACCCCAGCTGGCAGCTCAGCCTCATGCAGCAGCTTGCTCGCTCCTCACTGGTGGGATAGAGGAGGGAATTGTGGCAGGGTACAGACTGGGTACAGAGTGGGTTGAGAGTATCCCTGAAGAGAAGGACTTGGGAGTGTTGATTGACCAGAAGCTCAACATGAGCCAGCAGTGTGCTCATGCAGCCCCAAAGGCGAATGGCATCCTGGGGTGCATCAAGAGGAGTGTGGCCAGCAGATCAAGGGAGGGGATTCTCCCCCTTGACTCTGCTCTTGTGAGACCCCACCTTGAATACTGCATCCAGTTCTGGTGTCCCCACCATCAAAGGGACACAGATCTGTTGGAACGAGTCCAGACGAGGGCACAACATCTATCTAACCTATCCTCATAACATCTCTGCTGCGAGGACAGGCTGAGGGCACTGGGATTGTTCAGCCTGGAGAAGAGAAGACTCCAGGGGGACCTTAGAGCTGCCTCCAGTATCTGAAGGGAACCTCCAGGAAGGCTGGAGAGAGACTTGTCACAAGAGTGTCCAACAACAGGATGAGGGGAAATGGACCTCTTCTTTTAAACTGAAGGAGAGTAGGTTTAGACTAGATTTTAGGTAGTTCTTGAGTAGGAGGGTGGGGAGACTGTGGACTAGATTGCCCAGAGAGGTTGTGGATGCCCCTCCCTGGAGCTGCTCATGACCAGGCTAGATGAGACCTTGGGCAACCTGGTCCAGTTGAGAGGCATCCCTGTGCATGGCAGGAGGCTGGATTGGATGATTTCTAGGGCCCCTTCCAACCTCAGCCACTCTAGGATGCACAAGGCAGCTGCTGACCACTCGCCAGGCGATGTCCAGTTGGTTTCCGAGCAGTGGTCCCCAGCCAGCTTCTCCTCCAGCTTCTGTACTGAGCATCATGCCATATGGTCTGGAATATCCCTTTGGCTGGTTGGGGTCAGCTGTCCTGGTCATGTCCCCTCCCTGCTGCTCGAGCCCCTCCACCCTTCTCACTGCTGGGTTGTGAGAAGCTGAGAAGTCCTTCACTTGGTATAAAACACTATTTAGCAACAACTAAACCTATCGTTGTATTACCAACATTATTCTCATGGTAAATCCAAAACACAGCACTGCACCAGCTACTAGGAAGAAAATTAACTCTATCCCAGCCAAGCCCAGGACACCCACTTAAGAGTCTTACCGTTTTTGACACCTGTTTTATGTTTATTTTGTTAAAATAAAATAGTCTGTGTGCACGTCCATGTGCACATATGTATGTTTATTATGCACATCATGTATTTGTTACAGAAAATGTAATGTAAACATCTAAAAGTTCACGTTACTTTAAATATGGAGCTTAACTGTCAACCACAAAACATATTTGCAAACTCTTTCAACATGTGTAACATACACAATCCTAATGAGAAACAGTACAATACCAGGGATGCCCATATGTTAGTGGTAATTATGTTGAAAGAGTTTGTCTTGTGGCTCAGAATTAAGTTTGGAAGATACAACGTGAGCTGTCATGCGTTAGGGCTTTATAAGATGCCTTTAAAACGTATATATGAATAACTTGCTAAGCCCATGTTGTGTTAGATTAATTAAAGTTGAGGGGTTTAATGCAGCAGTCATTTGATAGGAGGAGGTTATGTTTATTATATGTTCCTAACAAAGTTATTGAAGCGTTGTCTTGATTGGATGTTTGTGTGTGTGTTGGGGCTTTTGTATGTGCTCTTTTTAGAAAATCAGGAGGAGACACATGTAGGTGTGGTGTGCTACAGGGCACACATGAGAAAATTCTGTCCAGGGCAAGCTACAGTCACTTTAGAGCATGAGCTCTAGTGTGCATCCCTCTGGCACACATGTAAATGGATATTTATGGAAGGCATAATTTCCAACAGAATAATCAGAAATAAATTTATGAATGGGTCAGGACTCTCCAGCAAAAGAATATTTCTAAGTCACTAGTTATTTCCTTAGCCCACTTGTGACCTGCTTGTGCTGTACTTTGTCAGTTTAAATACGCTTACAACAGGATGCAAGCCTAGCAGAAATTGTGTCTGTTTAGTTTTGCATTATATATGGGCAAATAATAATAAATATGAAGATAAAGGCGGGTGGCTACAGCAGTGGATAATTTGTTTTTGTGATAAATACAGTTAGGTTTACAATTTGTTCTGCCTTACATCTCAACCACATCCTGTGGTTTCCATGCCCTTCAAATCAGTGTGAAAAAAAAGCAAGTTGTGCTCTAAATGCAGACAAGTAACTTGTAACATGGAAGTGATGGTTTAGGTGAAATAGTGTAGCACAAGCTTGTATGCTATGAATAAACAGGACCAAAAAAACCCTGTAGCACTTCAAGTGTAGGATGTGTTGGTATTAATCTAGAGTGTTCAATTTGTAGGTTTAGCATCTTGAGTAAGACTGTATAGTGTTCTACTGCTGGTAAACACTTAGATGCTGCTTTAGTGTCTCAGCATGGTAGCATGTGGAAAGATCTCTCTGATTTGTTAGGGTTTATTTCTGGAGAAAGCATACAGTGATATTTCACAATAGACTACAATGGAGGATGTAGAGGAAAGTCCATCTTGTGTTGGTATTTAGGAACTGATAATTTTGTGTGAAGATACAAATCATAAAAGAAATGGATGTTGTGAATGAACCTGATGTCATAGGCATTTTATTGTGGATTGGTATTTATTAACAGTTCTAAGTTGTAACTTGTCATTTGAATATAGATCCTTTGTTCCTACTCACTGCAGAGGTTAAAGTTCAGAGAAAGTTTCTGTGGTGGCTGGTTCTGAAACATGTTTCTTGTAGCTCCTGGACTGGTGCTCAAGGGCAATGCTATCGATATTGTGATTGTATAAAGTCAAAATCTCAGCTGACCTTTGGTCTTGGCATCTTTATTTCTCTCTGCTTTGCTCTCTGAAGGTTACTCACTTGCTGCGGTGTGAGAAGGAAAAGAATACAGGGATAAGAAGAGCTGTGTTCTAATCCTTTCCATGTTGCTGTGGGAGTGACTGTTAACTTAATAACTGTTTCAGTTATTGACCCCATTTTGGGGAGAAATTGAATGTGTGCATTTTATTGATTGTGCAAATACTCATCTGCTTTGGGAGGAGCATCCTGCAAAGTGTCGTGGGTCAGTCCTGGGTGGACCAGAGAATGACTTCCTAGAGATCAGTGGGACGAGGCCACTTTGTACCTAAGGGTGTTCTTCCAAACCAAGCACATAGAAACGTTCCTGATGGTGAGTGGTGTGTGTTTGGATTTCTTTGTATCAGCCACATCCGTCCTCAGTGGCTGATACCTCATGGGATACAAATCTCCTGTATGCATGCCAGTGTGTTAAAACAATTGTTGGCAATTTCAGGTGGCAGAGGATGGAGCACAGGTATGTGTAGTGAAAAAACCCTGCTGGGTAACAGCTGCTCTGCTGCAGTTTGACTTTTTTAAACTGAACATATTGGTGGTTTCAGAATTTCACTTCTGTAACAGGACTCCCTGCATACATCTGTAGAGTAACTGCTGGCCAACCCTGGTGCCCAGCAGTGTGGTTCAGTTAGCTGTGTTTGAGGACTATAAAGAGTGTGGCTGGGCCCTCTGTAGCAGTAGGTGTGAGTCAAAGCTATGCTGCTGTGGTTTAATACAAGGCTTCTGCCACCTCCTACTTCAGTGGAGTGTTTTTATGAGCAGAAATCAATTTATTTTCAGGGCATGCTTTTCATACATGAAGTAGTCCAAGAGCTTTTTTTCATCCTACCAACTGTTCCCTAGTCAGGATATTGCTCAAACTGTCCACTCATTATGGTAACAGATGCTCACAAATATTGGTCCATTTGGAGTGACTGCTGGTTTTCTACCCTTTTACAAAGAAATGCCCTGTTTGTGCCTTTTGCTCTCCCAACAGGTGTCAGAGTAAGGCAGCGATGGTAGAACAAGCTGGGAGGCAAAGTGGCTTGAAGGGAGTTCTCAGCTTGGTGGCCTGAATGCGTCTCAGAGGCAGAATTTAGGAAACTCCAGAGGATTGTCTCTAGATAAAGATAATACTTTGCGTGTATTTTGCCTCTGTAGACCCCAGCATAGCCATTCCCTTCCTCCTGACTGGCCCCTGGAGTCACCCACTGGAGGGTGACACGCTTCTGCAGCATATTGACTGTGCTGCTGGAGGAGGCTTAGGGCCAGTTTGGCTCTGGGAGGTTCGTTGTTAGGGAGCAATGACTGGGAGCAGGCGCTGAGCTGGGGAAGCAGCAGAGAGCAAGGGCTGGTTCCTCCCTCGCAGCCCCCTCGGCTTTGTGAGCCGTTAAAGATGTTAAAAGCAGACAGCCGCGATTCCAGCCCTGCCCACGGGGGGATGGGATAGTGCCCTTGTTTGTGTGCCAGGCAGATGCGGGTGCATCGGATTCCATCTCACACAGATCCTTGCTCCTGTGTCTGTCCTGACAGATGGGTTTGGGGCTGTCTCAGCAGTGATCCCTCTGCGGGGCTGCGCTGATGCTCAGTGCTGGGGCTCTGGGCACCTGGAGTGATGGGGACCCTGGGATTCCCTGTTGCCCTTTGCTTTCCATACCTAATGTTTTGTGGTTATCCTCTCCTGTAGTGCAGCTTTACTAGAGACACTGGCAGTCGGTGTTTCTCTCTCATTAATACACACTGAAGAGTGTCTGATCTACTTCAGATGACACAGTCATTATGTTTGGCCTGGTGACTGTCGCAAGCAAATACCATCTTCTTGTTCCTCTCGTCTTCTTTGCTTGTTTTCCCAGTACAAAACATCCCTCTGTGAGCCTTGAAAACAAGAGATGTGTTTTTCCCCTGATCAAAGGTTTTTGTCCTAGAACCATCAGCTACCCACAAATCAGAGCTGTCTCTGCTGGGCTCTGGGTCCTTCTGTTAATAGTGCATCAGTCCCTTCCTTTCTCTCTGGCTCAAGCAGCATCAGCTATGTGCTTTTGCCAAATGCTTTCGCAGCCCTGGATCACTGGCTTGTTCAGCAAGCCCCTTGCAGGCTTTGAGAGCACAGGGAGTGATGCCAGGAGGCAAACAGCCCTCGCTCCTCCTCCCTTCGCGTGAGAGCAGAAACCCGTGCAGGAGTTCTTGCAGGCACAACGTGTACAGTGGTTTTGCAGCCAGATTTTTGTGTAGTGCTTGTTGCAGAGATTGGCGAGCTCTGCAGAGCAGAAGCCGTGCCTGGGGTTTGTACAGTACATGGCTCAAGGGGCATCTGAAGCCAAGTGAAGTCTCAGAGGTGCAGATAGTCACAGCCTTTCCAGCAGGCTGTGGGTGCAAAATCCTGGTCCTGTCAGAACAGACGGGCACCTCCCGTCACTGCACGGGCCAGGACTCCCCACAGGAACTTGCTCAGGCTGGTGTTTCCTCCAGGTTCCCCCAGCAATACACCAAACGGCTGTGGCGGGGGGCTGGATGAAGCAAGGCAGCACCCCAAGCTGCTGAGGACAGCAGGTTTCTCTGGACACAAGCATGAGCTGATTCCTGGGCCCTCTCGTGTGTTTTCTTGCACCGTTCCTTTGCCAAGCCGCGCCCCAGGAGCTTGGGCACGTTTTCACTGGTCGGGTCCTTCCCCAGCAGGCTGCAGTAGCTTCCCCATGGCAGTGCTGTGCAGGTGGCTCTGCAGGTCAGAGGCTGTGCCAGGAAACCCAAGGACTGGGCTGCCCCCAGCTCCTGCCAGTCACAAGATGAAACATTGGAAGGGAACAGTGAGGATTTGGTTGGAGATTTTTTTTTTTTGCAAGTCACTTGTTCCTGGTCACAAGCTCTACCAATATTTTAATTAGGGTAATTACCCTGGGCCAGCAAAGTGTAATGGCCTGCTGCCTCTCTAATGGCTTTTTCTCTGTGATTTCCCTCCCTGGCTTTGGGATGGCACAGTGAGAGCTGGGAGGGAAAAAACAGCAACAGGTTTGAGCTGGGAAGAGAAGAAACTCCTGTATTCAAAGCAGAAGGTCCACAGAGTTTTTGCATCCTGCCTGGGACTGTCAGGGCTTTCAGCTCGTTCCTTTCTTTCCTTCCCCAAACCCAACCCCCCAAGTTTTGGGTTTCTTTTTCTTCCACAGAAACATTCTTTTCTCATCAGAGACAGTGTTTTCATTTGGGAATATGCATGGACTGGCTGAGCATGGTTTTCCAGTTGGGAAATTTCTACTCTGTAAAATAATAAGCAAAGTTTTTTTTAACTGGTGGGAACTTGTGTGGAAACCCTTTGAAGGAGGCTGATGGAGAGAAGGTGGCAGGAGGAGCAGTTCTCTCTCTCTCTGCAGATCTTTCCAGTTTGGGGTGTTGATGTGTTTGTGAAGTGGGAAGCCTGGAAAACAAAGACCAAAAAAGGCAGTATTCACATTTGTAAAACGTGGGCCATGACTTTGTGCTAAGATAGTGTCATTAAGGAGTCAAATGATTGAACTACAGAACACACATTTTTGGTGACAGTTTTTCCCTCAGTAAACGTTCTGCTATTTCACTTGTGTGTCAGAGAGTGGCCTCCTTGTTTGGGTGATCAATAACTGAGCAGACCTTGGTTAGGAGAAGCTTGTCTCACGCAGAGATTTTTGTGCCTTGTGTTGGAGGAGCACTCGGCACCCTGCGGTTGACCACTGCAAGAGGAGTAAAAGATTTTGGGAATTTGACACTTGGGTCCTGAATTCTGGTGGGAACACAACACTTATGTTTGCTCTTGGGATGGAGCAGCTTGTGTGAAGTCACCATCAGTGTCTGGGCTGCAAGAGGGGCAATAATGAGATTCCCTTCCCGTGGAAAGTGTCAGAACCGTGCGGGGGAGCAGCAGGTGAGGACATTTGATGTGTATTTTAGCAGGGCCCGATGCTGGCAGAGCCCTTCAGAAGCTCCCTTCAGCCCGGGCGTGTGGGGATTTGTTCTCCTCGCTGCTTTCAAGCAATTAGTGGATACAGAGAGTATGGTGAGATGTGCTTATGTGCCGTGGAGGGGATGTCATGGAAGCACATTACTGGGCTTCAGGCCTGCTGAGCAGTTTCAAGCTGTGTAAGTGGTTTCTGGGGCTCTGTGCTGCAGGAGGGAAGAGAGCCCCAAAACATACCTTTGGAAACGCCATGTGGAAAAGCTCAGAAGACCAGCTCTGATTGGAACCACAGAGGGAACTGTGAGCTGTGGTGTTCAACTTCTAGTATTACCTCACTTTTTCTTTTCTGAACTCTGTTAAAGCCCTGATCATTTTCCTGGAAGCAGCCTTTAAAGTTCTCACTTGATTATTTTTTACCACCGGAGAAGCTCTTTCTCTCAAACATGTGGTGCTAACCATGATGAGAAATTTGGAACAGATGAAAATATCTGTGTATCATCATTTTTTTCCAGTAACTGTGTCAGTAATCTGTGCTATGGACATTTCCAGAAATTGTGTTGCTGCACTGCAGAGTTTCAGAAAGCTCTGTGAAGATTAAATCTTTACAAAGAAATATTTGTAATCTTCCCTGAAAGTGGTGGATTGTTTTGGTTAGGTGGTAATATTACTGGTGATAAATTAACAGTAAGAGGAAGACTGAGTAACTGCATCCTCTGAACATCAGGTTTCAGAGATGACAAATCTGGGTTGTGCCTCATTCATAGATTGGGCAAATGGAATTTATCTAAAGAGTGTGAACTCTTCTTTGAAATTTTCCTGTGCTGAATACCTTCAAAATAAAGAAAAATGCTCTTCATATACCTTCGTTAGCATGCCGTGTGCCCTGACAGATTTATGAAAGACGTCTCACTGCTGGAGCACCCTGGTGCTTTATACCATTTGGCAAATAGCACGATGATGTGCTGGGCACTCAGGTCTCATTCTCTGTCCCATTCATCATCTTGCTATGTGACTCCAAAACAGACCATTTCACTCCTTTGTCTCAGTTTACCGGTGTATAAAATGCTGGTACCATCTCCTGCTGCTATTGTGAAATGTAATTAAGTTAATGCTTGAAAATACTGGTTTAAGTACAAGCTACAGCTGTAATTTACTAAGGTTTTAAAGTGCTTAAGGAAGGAAAAAAAAAAAAAAACTTTTTGGTCCACTTCTGTTTGGGGTTTATTTACAGTTTCAGCATTTTTCTGGTTTGGTGGTGGTTTGTTTTTGTTTTTTTGTGTGTGGTTTTTTTTTTTTTTTTTTTGTCTCCTTCTATAGCTGTTGGAAGAAAGTCAAGAGAATGTGACATTCAGTGAGTGACACTAGAGCTGGTGGAGGCAGGGAGGGGCTGAAGCCTTCAAGTGTAACCAGTGATGCTGGAGATCATTAACACTGCTATTTATAACTGTAAAAACTAGGTTTCAAGGGGAAACATCTAGGCTTAGCGTGGCTAATTATACAGCTGTTAAGTAATCTAACAGTGATCCTGATTCCACCAAACCTTCACACTGACATTTGGTGGCATTGTGTGAAGCAAGCTAATATAGGACAGAGCCCATCAGGTGGAGATGGGCTCAGCTTCCCAGCTCTGCTGGCTCCTCTGCCTCTTCAAATGCAGGGTGAGAGGTGAGGGACAGCTAACCCCCCCCAGTGCAGAGGGTGTCCATCTCTCTTCAGCCTCTTCAGAAAGGAAAAGGGCACCTGGACTGGGGGGCTTCAGGAAATCTCCAATTACTGCTGCAGTCCAAATGGCAGAGCAGGGGTTACCGGAGGATTTGACAGCTGCTGAATCCTCAGAATGACTCTAGGTACACATATAATATTTGCGTTATTAATTTAATGTCTTTGCACTTCGGTGGTGTTTTCAATACAAGTGTTGCCTCAAGGATCTATCTGCATAAATTTAATGGTAAGAGCAATGTGTTTTTTGCCATTTAAAGGCATAAAATAGAAAGTGAATCTCACTGAACAGGTCTGATCAGTAACAGGATCAAATGGATTCGTCAGAAGCTTGTGATACCTTCCCTGTCATCTCCCCTTCTGCTTTGTTGAGCCCCTTCTGTATTTTTGATGTTTGAAACCACTGAAGTGTGACCTATTTTCCCGTTTATATTGTCTGTTTGCATTTCCCAGGGTTGGCAGGTAGGAGATGCTGGAAGGGAAGAGGCAGGGACCACTCAGGCACCACTGCCTCCCGCTCCACCCAGAGGCTCAGCAGTAGGCAGACGGGGGCTTCAAGGCCCCACGTGCATCGAGCTATTGCCAGAGAGCTGATGTGTGCACACTGACCTTATTACAGCGTTGCTTCAAGGCAAACATGGAGCAGCAAAGCCTCCAGCAGTTAGGGTTCCAGTCGGGACAGGGACGGGCAGTCAGCTTTCTGCACTCACTGGTTTGACCCTTGTTAGCTGTGATGTGTTAGTGATTACCTTCAGTTCCTCCTTTCTCCAGTCTTATTTGATCCTCACTGAGGACAAGAGGAGGTGGCCCAAGGGGAGTGCAAAATACTTTGGGCCAGAGCATGGCATATGTGTGAAAAGCTTTTCATGTTTGCTTGCTCGAGTGCATGAGTCTGGAGCAAATTGCCTTGCTGAGAGTCTTCTCAGCAGAAAACGCCCTGTGATTTGGATGTGCAGGGTGGGGGTTTTGTTGTTGGTTTTTACTTTTTTTAAAAGACGACGAATTATGCGAAATACTTGTCATCTCCCCATCTTGGATGGTTTTGCTCTTTTATTACACTGGTTTCCATTTGTTCTGCAGGGATTCATTGTCTTCAGTCCATCTGCCAACTGCTCTGCAGTCGCTGCCCAACAAAAGTACTCATTTTTCTCCCTTCTTTCTCTACTCATTTTTCTCCCTCCTTTTCCCTCACCCTTCATCTCAGCCTCCAGAGCTTCTGCAAATCAAAGGAAATGTATAGGTTATTTTTAAATTTGGTGCTTATTAAGTGAAAGGGATAGTGTAATGTCATTCTGGCTGACATCCTTTAACACTGCAAACAGCAGCTGCTGTTAACCTCCTTTGTTCACAGGGGCCCTGGTTGCTTGCAGGCCGCTGGGCAAACAGAATGGCTGTTAGCTGTGTCTTGACTTCTTTGCTGAAAGAAAGCAGAAGCCATCCTTAAGAAGCACAAAGGATTTAAGCATCTCATGCATGTTAGTATTTTGGGACTAAACCCAGGGTGTCTTGCTAGATGTGGGGTGTGCTGATGTGAATTTGGGTCTGTTTGTTATGTTATGGAATGGAGCTGTCAGTCAGCACTGCTGTGTCTGTCTGCAGTGTATCTGTGGGTGATATGAGCAACAGTCTGCCCGTGTCAAATGGTGAATTCTGCCTCTTGTTCCCTTGATTCCTGGTGTGCTTGCTTAGAGGAGACCAGAGGATGCAGAAGGAAGAGGAGAAAGTACCTCACACTCATGCTGTCAGATCACACAGGGAAAAGAGATAGTGTATGCTTTTATTTTCTTTTCCTAGTATTGCCAAAATACATATGAATACAGTCTTTACTGGAGTAGGTTTTTAAGCAAGCCATTGTACGCTGTGTGCAGTTGCTTGGGTTTTTAGGTGCCTTGCTTTGCTCCACTGTGTATGCATCCGTAGGAGCTAGAAACAATGTATTTGACTAGTTTGGTCTTTTTTTTACCCTAAAACGTTTCCTTCATCCCTTTATGTCATTCTCCACCTACAGCCTTGTGTTCCCATAAACACACTGTGAGACATAATTACACTTCATGAATTCTGGATCTTGACTGTTTTGGTGTGGTTTCTATCATAGCTTTCCTCATCAGCAGGTGTCATTGCAACCTCATGACTGTGCTTCTGTTCTCTGATAGTTTGAGCCCAAATCCACAATCATTTTGAGGCAGCCATCCAAATCTTCTAGGAAATATGTTGCTTCTCTCAGAGGAAAAACAGGCACAGGAAAATTGGAATGACAAGAGATTTTGCACTGTGCAGAGCTGTGGTGAGTAAATCCCCACACCTTGTTCTGGTCCCTCAGGAGCCACGGCTCAAGCTGCTGGAGGGGACGTGTGTGTTAAATCCCCTTCCTAATGCAAACAGGACTCTGAGAGATCACCCTCGTTTTCTTCCCATAGGGCATGCTGAGATAACAAAACTGATGGATCTGGCCTCCTGCTTTTCTAGGCCATGTGTCTTCTTTAGGAGATCCAGCTGCTTGTACTGGGAGCAGCAGCCTGTGCCTCGCTCTGCTCCCTGTGTGGGACAGCAGAAACCAGGCTCTGAGCGAGGCTGGGTCCTAAAGGGGCTTATTCCCTTTTTGCCACACATGGAAACCAATACTGTGATTCACCAACTATTTGTAGAGACCATTTAGACAATGTGGAAACTGAGTGAAGAGCCATTAATTAGAAAGCATGTATGTATATTCTGGTTTTTGTTCTACAGCTGCATCCCGGGATGTCGGGGCAGGAACCTGTGCTGGGTTAGCAGGAGTCTCCTGTTATTTCCTTGCCTGAAATAATGCTGTGGAGTTGCTATCTGAGCATTTCAGAGCACAGTGCAAACGTTAATGGTCAAAGCAGTTAAAAAAAATGAATAAAATTGAATAAAAGCAGAGTCTTAAAGCTAGGGAAACTTAGGCTTGACCGTGACAAATGAGTTTCTTGAATCCTGGTCTGTTTTCTACTAGAGTAGCTTTGTTCAGCCTAAGGTCTCTAAGATAACAAAGGGGCTCCACAAAGCAACTGGTTAAACCCACATTTGTAAACATCCCCTCCCTGTGCACTCAGACACGTTCCTGGCACCGTGTAGCTATGTGCTTTTACTTCTTGCTGATGCCTAATTAAAATATACCAAACTATAACACTAAGATTGCTGTTTTGTAAAACAATATGGTTCTGTTTAAAGAAACAATAGGTGCTCCTGTAGCAGCTTTTTCTTCCAAGCTAGGAGTGAAAAGTGGAATATAATAGGGATTGGGATTTTATTTTCTTTTTCTTTCCCCCAAACAGCTTTGTCCTTCAGTGCAAAAGCAGTGGAGAAGCATTGACCTAGATCATCTTTCCTATCTGGCTAAAACCCAGCGGTGCATAATTGTATAAAAATGAGAGATAGAAGGAGGAAATAGTGCCAGAAAATACTTTTGTTTTCTTTAGCTCAGCTTTAAGGTTAGTGTCTGGTAATTCACCTTGCTTTTTTTTATTCTACTATGGCTCTGCAATCCTCTTGGATAATGTGGAATAGGAGTTGTTGCTTCTTTCTGACTTTAAAGGGAGCTGTTATTCAGTAATTTCATCCTGGACTTCCACAGATAACTGGTAGAATCTGTTTTACTTCTTGGCTGGTTTAATACGAAATGTGATGTGGATCGCGTATGTAGACGTGCCCAAAATATGTTGCCCTTAACAAAGAGCCTGATTATGAAAAGCCAATTACTTTATGAATTTGTCTGGAGTGGAGTGTCGTGCAGCCTGAGTTTACACATACTGCAGTTTCTCTTTCTTGCCTTTTTCCTTGGAAAATGTGACCGGCGGGCGGGAATGCTGCTGAATGCTGCTTTTATTAGCAGCAGCTTATGGAGGGATGTTACCCCGTCACTTTGGGTCATCTCTCCCATGTGCTTTGCAACAGTGTTGAAGCCAATGAATAAAAACATTCAGGGGGGGAAACAAGAGCCATTTGTAAAGGGCTATTTGCCTGCCTGCTTTTCAAGGGTGGGTGGCTGAAGAAGACTCTTAATGCCAGTAGCGATGCTAAACACACAATCCTTTTGCTGAATTCCTTTTTTTTCTGGGTCTAAATGGCTTCTGTGATGGACTGAGTGCTTGCTGCTGCATGGACTGTCCTGGGTCACAGCTAGGAACAGTTAGGGACAGTTTTGTACCTATCAGAAAATAGTATATAACAATCAAACCTACAACTGAGGATTGGTATTGGCTTTGCAACAATAAAAAAAGTAGTTTGTTTTTTTTTGGCATGGAGTTTGTGATGGTGTGGAGGAGCAGAGTCTGAAGAGCCACTGCTTTGAAGGCTTCCACCCTTGCAGAAATAGTGTGAAAAGCAAAGCTCAACAGGCATTTTCAAAGTTGTTGTTACTGTAGGGTCCAGCTCATGCAAAAACCAAATTCTGGTATCTCCCAAAGCCATTCACAGTCAGGCTAGATGTTGTTGAATATTAGCAATGTGGAGAATTTTGTAGATTAGTAGCAGGTCCAGCAGCGTGGCTTACCAAGGATGGGAAAAATCATGTTTCCACTTTTTACTTTCATTACTGCTTACTCCACATTTTGGAGTCCTGTGCTCAGATGATGGTGTAGCTGTTTGCTCAGTAAATTTGTTATTTGTGTGTAGTACTTTGTGTACATGGGATGGAGGAGGTTGGCATGGAGGAAGGTGCTCTTTGGGAGGCAGCAGCCAGGAGAGAGGATGCTGCCTGTCCTATTCTCCTGTATGCAAGGATGTGTTGCCAGGGGGTGATGACCTGCAGGTTAGAGACCCAGGTAAATTAATTTCTCTCTGCAGGGGCTTGCAAACCACTTTTTGCAAGAAATGTGGCCTAGATATCCCCTTAGTCAGGAGAGATCTGAGTCTTCTCTGTCGATACTGTTTAAATTTCAATGAATAGTTAAACTGGAGCATGGGAGTAGGTGTTGGATCTGCCCGGCCGTCACACAGCAGGCTGTGCATCAGCAGGGGGGAGAAGTCCTGCCTGCAGCCCCTGTTACCTGGCAACATGGAGTGTGATGCTGGGATCAATAGAAGATTACTTGAACCTACAAACACTCGCTTGCCCTCAGCATAGCTCCGGCTTCTAACACCGCGCTCGGCTGCCCTGCGACAGCTGCCAGGAGAACATGCTGATCACCCTCTGCAGGGTGCCACGGGCACCCCTGGGCAACGGCCATGTCCCGAGAGGCCCCACGCCACCCCTGACATCTGGGGGGGACCCCCGGGGTGAAATGGAGCCTTGTGAGCTACAGCTGGGAGCTAAGCCAGCATTTCATAGCAGCGTAGCGACCCACCGACTCCAGTCCAAACAGCCGCTTGTGCCTGTCCATCCTCCCCCTGTTAGCTCGACAGCAAGTGGCACCGGGTCCCCTTTGACCAGTGTCTGTGATGCTTGGGGTTGGCTTTCTCCAGGGTATGTCTCTGGAGTTATTTGGTTCTCTTTCCATCTTACAGCAGGGACCTGCTGGCCGTGAGGTGTTGGGCTGTGGCCCGTGTCACCGCGGCGTGTCCTACGTGGGCGTAGAGACAGATCCCCATCTAATAATTCATATCTCACTCCGTACCCTGAGGCTTAGACATTAGCCAGGTTATGCAAAAAACATTTTCTTTTTTTTCCCCCAGATTCATTTGCGTATTAACTTTCTGTGCATTACTGATTTGGTTCTGGTGAACTTCATCCTGTTGCTAGGAGGGATAAGCTACGAGACACTGAAGAATTATTCAAAACGCCTGCAGACGCAGGAAGTTAATACTGCTCTGGTTTGTGTTTGGACAGCTGTCACGTAATTTAAAAAGACTAGGCACTTTGGAAACTCTAGAAGCTTTTTCTTCAAGAAAACTCTAGGTGAGTTTTCTTTTAAACTGTATTTTAAAGCTTGAATTGTAGATCTGGTTTGGAATGGCAAAATCCTCCGTCGCAGTGGGAATTGCTGAGTTCCTGTGGGACCTGCACCTGAAAGGGTGCTTTTAGCAGATCTTTCCCTGGAATCAAAATCCATTGGAGAAACTCCATTATCTTATTTATAAGTGGGAATAGGAGTAATTGAGTCAGTATGTAGAGGAAAAGTGTTTCCTTTCCTGGCAAACTGTGACTTTATCTAGAAGCTTTCTTTTGTCTTCTTCAATTAATACAAAAAGGCTTTGCTGCTTCTAAGTATTGGCTGCATTTGGTGCACAGCAAATTTTGCCTTTAAAGGGATTCTTTCAGTCAGCTGCCACCTAATTCCTTTATGTCATGTTTATGTAAGAAGGACATGCTATTTTTAGAAACCTAATGTAGATATCAGTATGCTGGGAGATGAGATTGTGCTGGAAGAGGAGGTTGTACCAGCAAATTGACTTCACAGTGTAAACAGGGCACTTGTGTGTGGTGTGTCCTGGGAATACTAAGAGCAAAAGCACTGCCCTAGGTTTGTCCCCCTGGGGCCTCTGCAACCCCCCAGCCTCTTTAACCCTGTGGTTTTGCCCATGTACAGCTGTTGGCATCCTACAGAAATTTTAAGATCCTGGTGCTCAAAATTACAACAGTCCTTTTGGTTGTGGTGTGTATTTGTTTTAAAAGAAACCTAACAACTTTGGATTCTCTTTGTTTATGGATTTTGAGCTTTTATGATGACCATGTTTTAAACTCCTCTGCTGGGAGAGCTAAAACACACCTTCTGCTGTTGTTGAAATGAGAGCAGTCTTGTATGCTCGCTGACTCCAGGAGCCTTCCTTGAAGAAAAACACTAAATATTTCCAGGTTTCAGGAAGGAGCAAGAATTATCATTTTGGGAACTGTCTTTCTGTATAGTGTTCATGCATAAGGTACCTACCACAGAGATACAGTGTTTTATTGTCTGTGCACGTGCTGCTGGACACCACCTCACATCTGCCGTCTTATTTATTTGGTAGCATATCTCTAAAGCATATTTTTGTAGGTAGTGCAGTGTAGGACACCCCAGGTAGTACATACATAAATGTGTTTAGTCTGTGAACAGATATTTTCCAAACACACTTGTGTGTGTGTGTATGTGAGAACAAAGAGGCTCAGGAAACATATTTGATGATTTGGTATATCCCATTCCCTCCCTCCTCCCTCCCCTGCACCCGTGTAAGTACTTCTGATGGCAGCTGCTGGATTAGACCCAGAAGCTTAAAAGATTAAAGAAACCACTAAAAGCAGCTAAGAGGAAGTGAAGGATCCGTTTGTCTGAAGGTTTGTGTTTTCATACTGCTGGCTGAGAAGAAAATTGCGACCAGGCTGTGCCCTGCAGCAGAGGACTCCCAGCCATCTGGGCGCTGCAGAGCTTGGGCCACTGCTCCAGCCACGCTCGCCGGGGCTCAGCCTGTGCCGTGGGACTCACCGTGTCACATCTAGGTGCTGGGGTGAAGTCCCCATCCTCTTCCCTCCTTGCTGTTGTAGCTCAGCAGCTCAGCCAGGGCTCTGCAGCGTAGCTGTGGAAAGCTGTGGCTGTCCCTGGTTTGTTGTGGAGTGAGCTGGAACTCTGAATTGAAACACAGTGAAAGGCTCGATGAGCTACAGGTTGTGCTTTTTCACCCCGGAGTCAGCTGTGCTGCCTGCTGCTGCTTACACTGGCTGTTAAGCTGTACAAGGAACATTATTTTTAATGAGTGTGTTTCTTGTCCAGGTGGTTCCAGTCAATGACAGGTAGAGCTGAGCAGGACACAATGTCTGTCACTAAAGTCAGGCTGAAGTGTGATGCTTTGCCCCTATTTCCCTTTCCCCCCTTCCATCTTCCTTAGCCCCAAACCTAAAAGCAGCTGTTTCAAGAAGTGATTTATTTATTTTTTTTAATATGGTCTTTTGCTATGTAAACATCTGCTGCTTTCCGGCTGATCCCTAAACATTACTGATGGTGTGTATAATCAACCCGGGGGTCTTGAGGAATGTGAGCCAGGCTTGCCTTTTGTCATTCTGAACAGGCAAGTCTGTGCTGCAAAAAGTATCTGGTGCGGATGCAAAACAAGACCCGGGACACTGGAGCTGCATTGCTGGGCTAGAAAGAGTGCTGCAGAGCACGTTAGGATTATTAACATTAATCTAATCTTTCCGTTTGTCAAACAGATTTTTGAGTACATGGAGACAGCTTACCCAGTTCTTAAGACAGTGCTCCCAGATCAGCTTGTAGTTTGTTCTGTAATACCATGTGGATTTGCTGGGATTTTCAAGTAAATACATTATGTATATGGCTTACAGATTGCTTAGGCTGTCTGCATCAATAATTAAAATGAGGGAGGGGACTATTCTGCAGAGTTTGCCCCTTTCTTTTCCTCATCATTTTTACATCTATTTCTAGCTTTCCTCTCCTAGGATCAGGAAGATAAACGTGTAGCAAGGGAGAGCGTGTCAAAGGCAGAGCTGAGCGTTCTTCCAGCAGGGATGGAGCCTCATGGCACATCTCAGCAGTGCCAGCTCTCGGCATCAGCCTGACCTTTGTCATTCTCTTTGCAGATCCTTTGATTCAGGCTTGTTAGGAGCTGCCAAACTGTTCTCCTCACTGTTAAAACAAGCACACCTCTTCTACTGAGGACAAAGAGCATCGCATTTGAGTCTTGTGGCATGCATGGTGCTGTGCTGTTTAGCTGCCCAAAGTAGAGGGAAAGGTTTGGTTTGATTTGGCATTGCTTTGGCAAGTGTAACATTGCCTAGATTGGACGGGGCAAGCTGTTGCACTTTGTTGGGGGTTTTTCAATGGTATTTTGTTAGATCAAGAGCTTCAATACAAGTTATTACTAGGATATTACTTGTATATCACAAGAATACCGAATTTCTGTTTTATACCTCCATCCTCACGTATCTTTGAAAAGTGTCTGTTGTGTTGGAGTTGGCATTTCAAAATACACAGGGCCATCCGAGTGCAGACAGACTCTCATGGTGTGACTTTCTGATGTGGCATTTTCAGTGTCCTGGCTCTGGTGAATTGAATGGGGGGTTGTGTCTGGGCATTGTGAGACTCTCTGAGACCTCTGCACATCCAGTCACTGACACCTCTGCCTGGAGGAGTTCAAAGTGATATGTAGCACTTGCTGGGCATGGCACAATGTGTCATGGTCACTGTCAGCTCCTGTGGTGGCTACAAAGTACATTCAAGGCTTACACAAGAGTGTACGACTTGAGTGCTGTTATTAAAAGTGCTCTTAAGCTGGGATGGCAACAGTGCTTTCCACACTGACGTTACCACCTAAGAACTAGCAAGAGTTCCTTGCCTGCATTTCCTTCCCTGCTCCATTTCAACTTCACAGGACGTGCAAAGAAACAGAGAAGGTGCTGAGGAGGTGTTGATCTGGTGAGATGGCTGGATGGCCGTGCTCAGCTTGGCTGCCTGGCACCGTGCTGAGCCGATTCCCCAGCCTGTGTGTGAGGTACAATAGTCAGCACTTGCTGTCCCTGGGTGCTGTGGCACTCCTGAAGCTTTTACTGTGGAGCTTGTCCTGCCGTAGCTGGGAGCATGAGCATTTGAGCAACTTCCAAACGCACGCACCGTGTGCTGGCACCGGGTACACAAGAGCAGTTCCAGTTTTGTCACTGCAGATGAAAGGTCACAGGGTATGCTGTGCCTGGTGTGAAGGTGGCCTGGTTCTGCATACACTGGTACCTGGGACCTTCCAGGTGTTACAGAGGTAGAGCAGATGAAAACTTGCACATTATTTTTTCTTTTTTCTTTTTTTTTTTTTCCATATCTGGCTGAATAACAAGGATGCAGTTCAGTGTCAATAGCCTATGTAATCTTTGACTGCTTTTTGAGATGGCTCATTAGGATGATTGCTTGGCTGGAAACGTTAGAATTGGCCTGAGATCACCAAGTCATGGGCTGTGAAAGAGCTGTTAAATAATAACAACTATCTTATCATGTTACTGACCTGGACGGTGCTCTGCCCAGCAGCCTGGAGAGGAGCTGCTGGCACACAGCGTTCTGGCTGCAGTGAAAGGCAGCACATTGTGCCTGCTCTCGGGTACTGTTGGGTCCTGCTGTCTACCCTGCTCCTTCCAGTTCAGTTTACTTGTTTTGAGGCTCTTTATAATGTACTCTCCCTAAGAAAGTTGGGCTCTGATGGTGGAATTGCCTGTAGAGATATGATGCCATCAACAGCTTTGTTTGTCCTCATTGCAGATGAGGACCTCAGGAGCCAGGTAGCTGTGTTGGTATTGCTGTCTGTGTTGCTCTCCCTTCTCATGCAAAGGGGCAGGTTTGTGCATTTCTTAGTATGAAGGCAGGGGTTAGGTTCTCTCTGGAAATACCCAGTGCTCTAAGAAAGGTTTAAGCCTCGATTACCGTGTCCAAATATACTTGAACTTAGAGTGGACCCTGTAAAAGCAAGCCAACAGCTGCTCCCCACTAACAGAACTGCTTATTCCATGAATTTTGCACTTTAAGAAACACTGCGAGTTCTGGTACTGCAGCTCCTCAACACACAAAGCTGTTCATTTTTCTGGGTGGTTTCTGAGGGTTGTGTTTGTTTTGCTTTTAACACTCCATGTTTTAATGTTTTTGAGCTCTTCTCAATTGCTGGAAGTTGAGAAAGCATAATAGTAACCCCTTATTTACTGCCTTAAATCCACTAAGGTCCAGAGTCATTTTAGTAGCAGTGCAGTTACTCTGGGTAAAGCAAGGACTCTGGTGCTCTCCATGTTCCACAAGCATCCTGCAGTCCTGCTCGTGGAATATAAACTCCAGGTGCTGATGTAATACAGATGTTAATCAGAATTTACAGTAGTTGAACAGAGCTTGGGATCTCGCCGAAGGGACTGGAATGGAGCATTAATCAAATGCCATAATTACTGAGTCACACTTGCTGCACTGAAATAAACTAACGTGGAAGATACGTGACACCCCAAACATCTCCATGTGAAGCAGGCCCTGCCATGAGAACGTGGCAACAGCAGTCGTTAGCCTTCACCTTTGGCTGTCTGAGTAAGGCAGAGGGTTGTATTGATGTTAGGCAGAAAGAGGACTTAGGAAAAAAAGGGGAAAAAAAAAAAGAAAAAAGAAAGCGGCTGTCTGAGTAAGGCAGAGGGTTGTATTGATGTTAGGCTGCTCTCAGAAAGAGGACTTAGGAAAAAAAAAAGAAAAAAGAAAAAAGAAAGCTGGCTCTTGTTAATAAACTGGTATAATTACAGATCTGTTTAAGTGGAGGCATATGATACGTATGCTTGTGACAATTTTCCAGAGGGATGGTTCGGCTAGTGCTAAATAACCGGGCTCGTTTTCCCATAATGCAAATGTTATTCACAAACTATTACCATAATTGATGCACCGAGCCACTGTAGAGTAAATAATGTGTTGTGTGTGGGAAGCAAACTAGAAGTCAATGAATATTAAACAACCAAAAATCTAATTTTTAAAGGGAAACTTCACAAGCATTAGCTTTGCTTTGAGAATCAAGTGGCAATGCAAGTTCAGATGGACGGGTGGGTTTTAGTTACAGACATGGGCACGCACATAAATGTGCATGTTCATGGGCTGTGGTCTCCAGGCTGGCTCAGCTGGGGTGTTTCTTCTGCTTGGTGAGCACAAAGCTCCTCAGACCTGATCCCAGAAGTGTGGTGTATGGGAACCTTCAGGTGACATCCAGCCTCCAGGGAGAGAAGCGGGCTAGGAGCACACTGGACCTCTTGGCTGTCGGGGTGTTCTCTGTGGGGTGAAGGGGAGCTGGGGAGATAGTGGTTGTTTCTTTGTCTTCCTTTCTGAATTCTGTGTAACAGATGAAGAATTCTGAATCGTGCAAAACCCACGGCAGGGATCACATGAGGTTTATAGAGGTTTATAGGTCATTACTCTGGTGATGGCAGCGTGTGAGTGGACAGGCTGGAGGCTGCCTGGCTGAGATCCTGACCTGCTGGTGTGCTGAGTGCTGGGCACTGCTGAGTGCTGGGCACTGCTGAGTGCACCTCGGAGCCTGTGGGAGGATCCTTCCCGAGTCCTTGATGGCTGTCCCTGTGCAGAGCCCTGTGCCTCGGTGTTAAGTAGGTTACAGCACTTATTGCTGGGGTGTAAATCACCCTGTATCCATTGCTGAATGCAAGAGCTCTTGGCACTGCAGGCTTGTCTATGCTGGTGTGGGTTTTGAGAGTAAAACATTTTGCTGAGCAGGACTTGATTTAACTGTGGGTATTAGTGCCCTCCCTGCCTTCTAATCCCTTCTTATGTTCAAAGGGAACTTGTGTTTGTGCTTAAATATATATAAGTACATTGCCTGGTAAGGTTGTGTCTTTTTCAGGCGTTGCTTTACTTTTTTTTTTCCTGCTAGATATTTTGCTCCCTCATCCCTGTTGGGTGTGTAAGTGAGGAAGATACATGCAGACAACTATATAAGGTACTGCAGAGATGTGTTCCAGTAGGGTGACATGATGGAGTGTCACCGAAATCACTGCTTTCTGCATTTGAGAGTCATGCCATTTCAGATACTTTGGAGTATTGCTGTGTTCTCAGGCGTGAACTTTTCTCCAGGTACTAAAACCCTGGCCAAATACCACTGTAGCTCTAGAAACCAGAAAGCCAGGGAGCAAAGTGCAGAGGCATTGTACAGGATTACAAAAGCATCATTTGATCTTTTGATATCAGAAGCGATTTTGTCCAGACAGCAATTATTGTTATTTTTTAAATTACAGACTATAGCCCTGCACCTTCTTTTTTCAGATTAAAAAGACATAGTGAGCAACCTTTGCCTCCCGTTGCTGAAGATACTCACACGTGACTGCCTGGCACAGCTCTGTGTATAGCATGTAATGTCAGTAGCTTTTCTTATTGTGACCTGCTAGAACTCAGAGTGGCAGAGCTAACATATTGTGAGCCATCCTGAGCCTGGCTCTGTGTGCCAGGCGTACGGGCTGTCCTTCGTCTCTCTCAGTCTGTCCCTCCCAGATTGTAAACCACGAGCAAATGTCTGTTTCTTGTCCTCTGTGGACTGTATCAAGGTGTCTTTGAATCTTTCAGGCTTCTGTGGTTGTGCCTCCTAGCCAGAATTTCACCTAGAAAGCCGAGCATAAGCCCGAGCTGGGTTATCACTCACAGTAACTCGTTACAAATTGGCACTTAGCTGGGGGAGGTGTAGTACTTCAAACTGCTTTTCTCCAGTTAATCTGTACTCTTTGAATCAGGTAGTCTTACTTATTAGGTTTTATCCTAGTCCCAGGGTAAAGCAGGTCCTGACAGGTCTTAGAGCAGGCAGGGAAAACGTTACTTGCACCTCTCAGTCACTGCAAAAAACTCTTTCTAGAACGTGCAGCCCTGCGTGCAGGGCCATAGGGGTGATGTTGGTCTCCTGGACCACTGTGTCCTGCATCTCATCTGTCCAAAATGGTGCCAGTCCTGGGATCTTTGACCCAACAGACATGGGGTGCAGCTCATTCTGTGCCTGCTGTAGATGGATATTAAAGCCTGGGAGCTCTCAGTCGCTGCCAGCCCTCGTTGGGTTCAAAGCAGTGACCTGGAGTGTTTCTTTTTATAACATGCACAGAAGTAGGAATTGACAGCAGCATGTTGATGATGAGATTTTTCAGTAGCACTCAAGATGAAAGAGCAGATGGTGTTGAAGGGAGAGCAGGGTTATAAGGTACAAGATGGGATTGTTATCATGTTAATAACAAGACAGCAAATCCCACAGTGCTTTCTATTAGCTGGAAAGATGATAGCTCCCAGTTGGCCTTGACATGAATCAGGAA
>NW_008618116.1:25749-57799 GCF_000691845.1 Merops nubicus
CAGTAGCATGGGAATGTCCAGTAACACAGGCCTCGGGAGGCTGCAGACTCCTTCATAGTTCCTGTTGCTTCTGAGATGTAGCCAACATTGGGTTTGGTCTTTCTGACCCTTTTCCTCCCTGGGAGGCGAGGCCTTTTAGGGTGTAAAGGAGTTTGAAGCCAGAGCTGGTGTGATTCTGGATAACTTCTAAACCAACGGCACTGTTACGGAATGCGGGTACTTGGAAGCGAATCTGGTGTTTGCTAGTTTAAAGCTCTGCAAGTGCTGGGCATGTTGGAAGGCAGGCAGATGGAGCTTCAGCACTTGCACTTCATTTAAATTAATCCATATTACTCTGCAGTTCTCCGAACTTGAGGCAAAACTTTCTCTTTTAGTCGGCTTGCAGATCCCACAGGCTTTGCTCTCAGCTTCAGATAATCTTCCAGGGATCACTGCTTTGGCTGGTGCATTAGGAGCCATTATGAACTGTGAAAAACATTTCAAAATCCTTTTTATTTATACTTAATCCAAATTGCCCTTTATTTTTTTTTTCCTTCCCCCACAGGCTAATTATAAAAATTGCTGTAAATGTTTTCTGGAGATGGGAATCTTCCTATTTCTCTAAAGTTTGTTTGTGCTTGTTGATTATGTCTTGTTTTTTTCAACATCCCCACACTTCACTCTGCTGGTCGGGAAGTGTGAAAGCTATTATGGTAATAGAGAGCGAGCTGATTTTCTGCTCTCGTCATGCCAAGGAGATAGGAATGGCTGTAATTCATCTTGGATGGAGTCCCTGCTGCAAATACATCGTTTTGCTTTAGCCTCCCTGCACACACAGACAGACATCCAGAGGTTGGTTTAGCTTGCTGTAGGGTCAGTGCTCTTCAGTGAGTTCTTGGGGGTATTTGTACTGCAGCACCTACAAGGGGAAACAGTGCCCAGTTTGCTCCTTCCCTCCCTCCTACATAGCACCAAGAGAATGTTAGTCTGACTTGGCAACAAACCTGGAGGCAAAGAGAAGAGGAGGAGATGTACTCTGCTTTAAGGTGACGTGAAAATCAAATCTATACTACTCGCTGTTGAGTTTGCTTGCGTTAGTGTATGGTTAGCTTTGTCATGGGGAAGAAGTAAAATGAACATGGATTGATACCTAAATATGCATTAGGCATCTAAATATACATTATTAAAAGGCTTAGAACCAATGGTCTGTTAAAAAGGAGGTTATTTCAGTTCTTATGTACGCTGTGTCATATTTGAAATGGTATATTAGTGTATGACAGAACCCGCTGAATAAGTCAAAATGTGATTATTCTGGGAGAATTGCAAATATTCTCTCAAAATATGGTTCCCTTTGGGTGGGTATGTAAAATCAAGTCTGGATTTTGGCTGTACAAACCTAGACTCTGAACAGTACATTACTTTGTGTTATTGAGGAGTGTTGGAAATAGAAGATGGGGTGAACAGAGTTGTGGATGTTGGTGCTACACTGTAGGTTTTGAAATAAATGTCATATTTTGCTCAACTGCACAGATGAGTCAGTGTTGAAAACTTACACTGTTGGGTACTTTGCATACGTGTGCAGACCTGATCAGCTATTAGTGTTACAAGAAATAACCAGGTTCTGCTGGTGCTGGCTTAGGGCTGTTTGTGGGCACTCAGGTTTCAACAGCGTGATGAAAAAACGAGCAGTCCTGTGTCATGATGGACCCTTCCCTGCCTGGCTGGGGGACGTGGCAGATGGAGAGTCTAAATGTTGGTTACAAAAGGACAGCTCTTGAGGGATGTTGTGGTGCATTTTCCTGAGATAAAGTAACAGCTCTGTGCGTTGTGACCCTGGACCTTTGGGTCCTGCCAGGTGCTAGTGAACCTGTGGGAAGCATGCAGGGGCTGGTAATGGCTTGGAGCCCCAGCTGGCTGTGCTCGCACCGTGTCGGAGCTCGCTGCTTCGGTGCCTGCGCCCCAAGATGCGGCCCCAGGGTCCCCACAGCCAGCAGACTGCCTGTGACCACTGCAGAGAGTGGTGTCCCCGTGGCCACGGCGGCGTGAGGCCGAGTCGTGCTGCCGGCACCAGCCCCGTGGTCCCTTTGGTGTCTGCAGGAGGCCTGGGGCAGTGCCGGGCGGCAGAGCCCTTGGCACCTGGGAGGGGAGAGGGCCTTTTGCACTGACCTGATCTCACAGCCCAGCCAGGGCTGCCTCATCTGTTCATTTGGTGCTTCAAAACCCCAGCTTTTTAGATGCAGAAAATGGAAGGTAATAAGAAAAATGAGAGGTTTAATTTTCTTTGGATGCCTGTTCCCTGTAGGAGACCTTCTCATCCCCTGTCATCTTTGCAAGACAAGATTTTTACAATCATAGAATCATTAAAGTTGGAAAAGACCTCTATGATCATCAAGTCCAACCATCACCCAACACTGCCATGACCATTAAACTGTGTCTCCAAGTGCCCCATCTACATGTTTTTTGAAGCCCTCCAGGGATGGGGACTCCAGCACCTGGACCAAGGCCAGCAACTTGAGCCCGTTTCCTCTCATCCTGTTGCTAATTTTCATGTTACCATAGACCTGAAGGAGGTGGGGACATTTTGCAACACATTTAGCATAGGTTAATTCTCCCACAGAAACACAGAAATAAATGTGATGTGGGACTGGTGGAAATGTTTCTGTGGCACCGTTGGAAAGTCATTTCTGACAGCTCTGGCCGTGGAGAGCAGTGATCTGAACCAGCCCAGCTGAGGTGTGTTGTGGGAGACTGCTGGGGACTCGCTGGCCCCAGTGTCCTGGCTGAGCAGGGATCCAATCACAGTGAATGGGTAGCCAGGCTCTCAAAGTTACTCTTTTCATATGATGCACTGACACCATTATCAGTATTGATAGTACTTTTTAGGTGAGTAATAGTGACAAACTAGGTTTCAGGATCTGTCTCATCCACTCTCTATCTCAGTGCATACATACAGTAGGAGGTGATAAGTCAGTGGTGTGTGTATTTATTCCACCTCGCTCTGCCTATCAAAAAGACACCTAAACCTAGACAAGGTGCAGAGAATGATGAAAAGGATCTATGGAGATGTGCACAGCTTCCCTGCAAGAAGGAATTTAATAGTCAGGGAGTCTCCAGTCCCCGAAAGGTGTGATATAAGGGAGACTAGAAAAATCTGTAAAATCATAACAGATGTGAAGATGATGAGAAGCAAGTTATTTTCCCTTTTGCAGGATAGGATACTGCAAGACTCCCACTTAACTAACCAGACAGCTGGTTAAAAACAACAAAATGAGAGAACATTCTCCTACTGCATATAGTGAAAATCTGAACCTTGTTCAGCATCTTCTGGAAACATAAAGAGGGTCAGGTACTTGTGTGACAAATTCAGGTCCATCTGTGTTATTAGATGCATTAATGAGGGCACATCTTTGGACCTGAGATTCCTTACACTCTTTAGTGTTTGGACATAGGCTGCTGGGCCAGATAGCTGTGCTCGTGTACAGCAGAAATACAGTAGGCTGATTATATTCATCCTGTAGTTTGCAACTTGATCCTCACTGCTCTCTGGCACGCCTGGAGCCGGGAGATCTGCAGCGAGCTGCAGCCAAATCAGTGTGTGGCATTGAACCCGAGCTGGGGAACTGGGCAGTGTTTCTGCAGGGGCAGAACGAGTAGTGGGATAGGCGACTTCCCAGGGTGTTCCATGCCTTAGCTTCCTGTTCAGAGTGGTGGCTGTTTTGTTTGTTTTTTAAAGGAGCTTTATGGATATTATTTAAAAACATTAGCCTGACAGCATCAAAGCTTAACAAGTGGATATGTAGAGGGGAGGGCTGGGAAAGGGGGGAGGAGAAGAGAGCCTGACTCCTGATTACTTACTCTGCTTACATGGTAGCATTACTGCAGCTGCAGAATCAGAAAGGAGATATTTGCTTTATGCTTAAGAGGCTTTATTGTTTCTAAACTATATATAGTTCTGTAATCTTCCTTTAGATGGGGGAGGGCATTGTGGGACAGCCTCCAGAGCACCCCTGCCCTGCGTGGTGGGAGAGCGAGGGGTTAACGGGGTGGCGGAGGGCTCTCCAAGGGGCAGGCTCATTGTCAGAATAATGTTTAGCCAGGTGTTAATCTGTGTCTGGAGGGAAGTGCTGGAATTCATTATTCATCCCACTGGGGGAGGTCATGGTCCTGGGAGGCTGCCAGCGCCGGAGCCAGCCTCCTGGCTTTACTGACATGTGCCATTTGTGATGAATGCAGCTCGAGTCCATTTGAGGAATTCTCTTGTCAGGCAGCCAGGCAGCCAGCGAGCGGAGCTGAGGCACTCGAGCTCTGCTGCGGCGAGCGAGACCGCGCTCGGCGCTGGGCGGGCAGGGGGGACAAACTGGAACCCTGGAAGGACAGCATCAGCTTTTTTCTTTCCATCCTTTTTTTTTTTTCCTCTTTCCCCACCCTTCAGTTCCCCTAAATACCGTGCTCCTCTTGGAAGATCACCAGCTCTGAGGGAAGGAGTGCTGCCACGCTGCTGTTCATCAGCGGGATAGATTTGGGTTGTTTTTTTTGTTGTTTAACGAGGGCAGGAGGTGAGACAATGATCAAGTCAAGTTGGTTCTACGTCAAGTTCAAGTATGCGGAGAAGGTAAGTGGGTAGGTCTCCCCTGCAGCCCCCTGCTCTTGGCGGGCAGCTCTGGCCACCAGCGGAGCCAACGCCGCTGAGAAGTTTCGCCCGTGAATTTGTTTCCCTGTGGCTGGACAGATAATGCTGTGCCAAAAGCTGGTGCAGAGCAGGGTATGGGCTTGAAATGTGACAGCCACAACTTCAGCGTGGGGCAAGTGGGAGAGAAAAGAAAAGCTCAGATCCAATTCCTATGGTGCTGTGTTGGTAAAAAAAATCGTGTAGCAGTGGTAGAGATGGATTTGTTTTTCTCGTGTGGAGATTGAAAGGGAGGAGTATTTCTTGTTCTGTAGAGCTGGTTGAGATGTGAGCTGCTTCTGCAGGGAAGTCAGACCTTTTCTTCTCCTTTAGTAACAAAGTAAGCATTTAATTGTCCATAATTATTACTGAAAGGAAGAAGTTTTATTGATCAAAAAGTAGCGAGATGTATTCTAAGGGCATTTGCTGGGGGGTTACTGTGAAGTTGCTGCATCTCTATTGCTCAGAACACGGTGCTTTCTGTTGGATTTCTGTTTTACGCTCATCTTCACTTTATCCTGCCTGTCCCTTGGTACCCAGCTGCCTGAGGGAAACAGAGGCATGGGGAGAGGTTGGACTGAGATTTCAGCTGGGACCTGCTCGACAGTGATGCGTTTTCACTGAGTGTCTCCCTGGAGGGTTCCCTGCCCCAGGTTAAAGACTTGGATCTTCTTGCCAGTAACACTGAGACCCATTCAGAGTATTTGGGTGTAGCTTTGCTATTTTCTTTAATTCAGTAAAATGGGGAAAATAGCAAGACAACTACTTTTGGTAAGAATCCTAAGAAGCTTCAGTATCTGTTCCCTAAACATCCTTGAGCAGTTAGCAACTTGGTAGTCTTAAAAGAGGGGGAAACCCATGTGTGTGCTATTAGCCTGGAAAATAGTCCCCCATTGATTTATTTCTTGTCTTTGTGCCTCAGGTTATACTGCACACAGTGAAAGCATATATATTTCATTGAAGAAGAAGCATATATATTTCATTTAACAAGATTGTCCTCTCATTTATCCTAGGCTGCAAGCAGCATCTTTAACAAAGTCACAGATTTAACTATTCCATTTTCATTTGTCTTGGGCAGTCTTACAAAGGCAATTTGACTGCAAAATGCACTTTATTAGGCAGTTATATTTTATCTCCTTGATGTTTCTTTGCAATCATTTTATGCTCTTTAAAGTCATATCAGACCTATAAATATCTATATCAAAACAAATCAACTCTGCATATTTAGTGTATAAAGCTCTTTCTGGAAATGAAAATCTAACGAGATCAGTAGTTATGTGCCAGTGGGTGAGGGTTGGCTATTTGAAATACCAGAGGATTTTGTTTTTACATTTACATTTTGTGATTCCATGTGGTTTGGTTTTTTTTTTTTTTTTTGTCTTTTTTTTTAATACCCTGTGCAGTTCCACCAGAAAGCCCTCGAGTCCCTGCACAGAGCAGATAATGTTCCTGCTTTTCTGTCACCGGGTGATTCTGTCTGTGTTACATAACCTGTCACACCAGTTTTGTCAGAGACAGATATTTTTGAGATCTACAACCTGGGAAATTTGAACATGGATGAAATCCAGGAAACCCATTTAATCTGTATTCGTCTTAGAGTTACTTGTGCCTTACAAGATTTTCTTCTGATTCACCAGGGAAGTTGCCAAGTCCTTCATCTGTTGGGGGTAGAAAAAAAACCCAAACCCATAACACACACTTGCAGGAAGAAGAAACCTGAAGTGCATGCCTGGCCTTTTATTGAGTTCCGTGTGTGGCAAGAGACCAGTAGTCACTTGTGTGGAAGTGGGGGATTCCTAATGCAAGGCACTTGAGCAATTTCAGTCTTGGCCACGAGGTAGGGATGCACTCCCTTGCTGAACACAGGATTTTGTGTCGCTGTTCTTCTTGAGGTTGGTTCTTGGCTTATTCTGCATTAGCTCCAAGTCTTGTCTGCATGTAACAGTTGTGCTAGCATGCCTTAGCTGTGAATTAACGCTGAATTTATTGAGCTGGTGCAGTTCTCTGGCTGGACACTGTGGGTACATGCTCCACGAAACAAATCCTCCTGCGTTAGAGTAACCACGCTGGTTTAAAAAACGAGGTCAGGATCTTTGACAACGTGGAAGAGTTGCAAAGGTTTTGGAAATTTGGTTTACGTTAGCGAAGCTGAAGTACTTCCACAATTCTCAAACCAGCTTTTTACAGCAGTTTGCCTCACTTGGAGATGCAGTTTCTCATTTTCAGTTGACATAAGTGTGGGCTGCTGCAGGAACAAGTGTTCCCACTCCCAGCTACACGTTGTCAGCAGTAGTGCCTGTGCAGCCACCTGGTGACATGCAGCTGGGAGCTGATCCAACTGGAACTGAACACTTTTATTGCTTTTTGGGGGGCTGGCTTTGTTTTCAGGCAGATCCGTGTGTGTCTCAGTTCACTCCAGGTGTACCTGGAAGTGCCTGGTTGAGGGTGAGTAGAAAGGACACTGATGTCTCTTCTGGCAGCAGGCTGTGAAAACTAAATTAAGTTTCCTCTCCTCACGTGGAAGTGTTACATAATCTGTGTTTCGGGGAGGTCATTTTAACTTAGGGAGAGGTTGGGTCTGTGCCCTCACAGCAGTGCAGTATCTGGGTTAAATCAGAACCAAAACTGCTTTTCCTGTTTGTGCCCCAGTGCTGACATTGCACCACTGCCTCTGAATTCCCTTGTGAAGAAGTTCATTGACATTTTTCTTAGCTGGCTGCTCTTGCTGAAGCTGACATCCTTGCCTCTGGCCATCGCAAATGTTTGTTTATTTTTTTTGCCTTTGATTTCTTTTGGAAGATTTTGATGGCTAACGACTCCTCTGTGATAAAGTAGATCTATTTATATACATGTCAGAGGTAACTGCAAGCAGCTTATATATTGTAAAATATTCCTTCACATATAGGTTATCATCCACTTTTATCTTCTCAGCATGACCGCGCTTTCCTGCTGCTATAAACTGTTCTGCTGGGTGTGTCTGAACGTGGCTCATCCCATCTGGGCTAGCTGCAGCCTCTGCAGGTAGGCCCAGACTGAGGTTTGGTCATGTAGCTTGCCTGAGCTCCAAGGAAATTCAACCCTCATTGGTCTTCTGGGAGCTTCTAAACCTATTGCATCCATCTGGCACCTTGAAATCTCTTAGCTGGTCAGCTGGTGTCATCAGGCTGCTTGTGCAGTGACTGCTTTTATAGTGGTAGGGTCAGAATTCAGTGGCTCTGCATTTGTGGCTGCAGCAGAAAGCCTGAGAAATAGTCTTAAACTGGTTTTGGCTTTGCCTTTTATTCTAAAGACATGTTAGAACTGAGAGCAGAAAAGAGATGTTGGGTAAAATCTACTTTGATGTCTTAGTTTTCTCAAGTCATCCAAAGAGTTGGTGTTTTTATGTTTTGTTAGACAAGAACTGTAAAACCATTTCATATCAGTGTATTTTTAATAACTAAAGTAGAAATCTGTACAGCTTCATCTTGTGTCAATAATCAAAGTCAACTGCAAACATTCTGTTATATATACTTCAAGGGAGGCTACTGGAAAAAAAGGTCCAAAGTTTTTATGTTTAGCCTTTTAAAGATTTGATCTAGGGTCATTTGGACGTGAGCCATTTTTACATAATACCCATATTCAGTCTGAGTGCATTTAGACTGTAATTAAAATTCAGCAACTTCATATGAATAATAGTGCTGACACTAGGAAATCAGTTTGATCTGGGGAGGGGGAAGGGGAGCTTGTGGAAACCTATGAAATTCTAGAAAGTGTGGGAGATGTCTGGAGAGAGGCAGAGCGAGTGGGCAGCCGGGCTTCGTGCGTTACTGCTTGTAGCTGAAGGAGTTTATGGATGAAGTTGGAGGACTTGAAAGATTTTGCTTTGTCCTTGAAAAGCCTCGTCCCTTGTTTGAGGTTCATTGATAGATATTGCTGAGCTGAAGGGAAGCTTAATTTTCATTCCCAGCAGTGCCCAAGGGAGAGAAGTGCTGTATTCCTAGCTGGAAAATTAGATTAAAACACCCGGTACCTAGACACAGGGTACATTCATTTCCTCCCCTGTCGGAAGACTCCTACTACTCTGAAAGGCCGTTTACAGTTTTGACAGCTAAAATAAAAAGCCTTAAGGACAAGCAACCACTTTGAATTTTCGAAGGGCTTCATTTCCAGCAGCAAGATTTCAATTACAGTCATTTTCCTCAAGTAAGTACAAAGAGGTAAATGGAACCCCTGTTTCAAATGCTAAACTCGCAGACTACATTATTACCAGTTGTACTTGGAAAGTAAAGGATAAAGCCAATCTAAATCAAAGCCCCAATTCCAAATTGCTTTTTAAGAGTATGATGAGGTCTGCACCCAGTAATTCAGCCACTTGGTATCGAGCAGCACATAGCACATCAAGTGTGACTTGCATTAGGCTGTGGTGCTCTCCAGGGGGATTGGTGCAGGGAGCATCTTCCTCCACGAGCACTGAGGGCTGTGTCTTGAAAGGGCTGCTCTGCAGCTGGAGATCCATGTGCTGGCTGTATTTTTAGAGAAATTAGAGGTTTTTTCTTTCTTCTTTGTATTGGCTTGTTAATTGTTTTGTCTTTTATAACAGTAATTTGACAACAATCTCCTGTGTGGCACAACCTCTCCTCCTCCCCATTCCCTGCAAAAAGGTTTTTCATCTCAGGACCATTTCCTTTCCTTGCTGGGTTAGGAAACACATTGTCAGAAGTCTGTTGGTTTTTTAGACAAGGTAAGGAAATGTGCAGTGTTTGCATAATCCAGAAGAGCCAGATAGCCAAGGTGAAAAATCAGCCTGGTGACCTGAGCTCACCGAAAAACATCATTTTCCCTGGAATGCTGAACTCACCCATGGCTTGACTGAGTCAGTGGTAACTGCTTCAGCTGGTGACTTCTTGGGTCAGACCTATGTCCAGAAGCACCAGAGGAAGGGGAAGCTGACCAGCCTGCTCCTAGAGCCGTTTCCTGCTCCAGGGAGGCTGGTGCTCTCAGCACTCAATCCTTGCTAGTGCCTGAGAGGTGGGAACTCAGCTGTTTTTTCTCCAAAAGTGTTTGCTAGAGCCAAGTGTGCTCATTTTCTTTATTTAATTTTGCCACTTCTTTTCCTCGTTCCTTTGTAGATGGATTTCTGCAGAAATCAGATGTTGATCCTTCAGTTGGTGGAGATGATCAGCAAAGGGTTGTGTCTGCCCAAATTACTCAGCATAGACACCTGCTTCAGTATCTTACCATTTTTAGATGCTGAAAGTTTTCCTTTCTTGCCTATGAATATTAAAAGTTTAGATTTCTTTTCTTTTTTAATTGTGTTGCAACTGTGACTGCCAGCATTTTAGGGCAGTGAGTGGGATTTGGCATTTTACATGCTTGCATAGATATTGGTCCTACTCAACAAACTCAGGAAGCAGGAATTCACTCTGCTTGTAAATGCAGATATATTCTCCTGGTCCGTACTGTCATAATGTTAACTCAGATTTTAAGCATTTGGAAGAGAATGCTGAAGATTGTTGGGCTAAATAATGTTTACTTATTTTGATTTAAACAGCTCTTTCTCTAGTTCTGGCAGTTCTGGTGGTAGGACCAGTTCTTTGGGGAGCTCTTGTGTGGTTTTAGGTAAGAGCATTTTTAAGATGTGAAATCTTTCTGATATCTTTCAGTTTTGCAATGTGAGCATTTTGCAGTTTGTTTTTTTGCTATAAGTGAATAACACTAAGCTGTAACAGTTTGAAGTGAAGAATCGGAAGGGTCTGTAGGTTTGTTTGGCTTGGCTGGGAATATGGTAGAGATTTAAAGGACTTCTTTGTCCTTGAATCCATGGCAGTTGCTGCCTCCTGCATATGAGGAGCTGCTCCTGCATGGGCAGGTGCTGGGAGCCCCTCAGGACTCACAGCAGCCCAGCATGGTTGAGTCAGGGGGAAGTCCAAGCACCACCTGTTTTCTCCTTGATAGGTGTCACAACAGGACTCACTGCAACAGGGGTCTTGAAGCATCTCAGTGTCACTTTAGGATCCTCCCACCTGCAAGTGATAACATGAGAGGGATTTTTTCCAGCTGGAGCCAGCTTCTGGACAGCTTTGTCTTTAATATGGTTTGGAATCAAGACCTGAAACAACTTCATCTTCTGTCCTGTTTTTTTTTGGCATGGATTTGTGAGACTGAGGAGAACTGCATACTAATGGGAATAGTCAGTGGCAGGTAAAATAGCAAGGGGAGAAAAAGTCCTGTTACATTCTTCTGATATAAATTTTTAATCAAACGTATTTTCTTCTGTTAAGCAACTTTTACAGCTCACTGCACAAAACATACAACCAAAAAACTTTGCACAATGAAGTGCATGTAATAGGCTAGTGATGCATCCATTACCCATCTTTAGGTGTGTAATGCATTTAAATCCACTTGGTGTGCATGGCAGTGTAGCCTTCAAAAGGTAATTAGAATTTGCACAGTCTTGCTTTCATAGTTCCTCAGGTTCTCTTCAGATTGCAATGCTTTGGAGAGCTCCATTAGAAGTGATGTCTTTTCTAGCAAGAAGGAAATACAATTTGTAATACATTAGGAAATACAGTTTTAAAAACACTAGAAAGGTGGAAACTTTGTATTAAAATTTCTAAAATGGTTGTACAGTGGTTGGTGTGAGTGAACATTGTTCTTCAGCACGGCTGGATTGAAGAGCTGGTAGATACTCAGTGATGCAATGGAACTTCTAATAATTGTAGCAGCACCCTCAGCATTGAAGAGACCTCAAAAAATGATATTCTTGGTGGTTTCTGGGGGTTTGGGCCAAACAGGCTCTGCCAGAGCTCCTGCTGCCTGGGAGGGGCTGGGTTGGGGCTGGTGAAGAAGCAGACTCAGTCATGGCTGGGCACATGTAACTGCAGAGGAATTATTCTGAGTGGCTGTTTGGGACACAGCTTTTGACTTGAAAGCCTGTGGTGTGTTTAAGGCTGCAGCCAGTAACGGGCAGGTACTGGAGAGATTAATATTCAGGACACAGGAGATGAGAGAGGCTGGCTGGGAGGATGTCACATGCAATCTGTTCATCTAGAATTATTTTCTGTTTTAAAGCTAGATTCACCAATTCTGTAGAGGGGAAAGAAAAAAAATAATCTATGGGTTTACTCTGATTTTTAATTTATTTTTTTTCTCCCCCCAGACTTCATTTGCCTGAGGGCTAGTTCTGCCCTTTAATTATTTAAGAACTGGGTTTTGTTTACAGTTTGTAATAAAACTGATAAAAGATTAACAAGGTGCTTGTGAATCATTTTAAGCAAATTAAAGCTTTGAAAGACTTACAACTGCAAATATTTGAAAACTGTAAAGCAGAAGAATAAGAACAGACCAGATCAGATAATCAAGTTATTGGATTTGTTTGGGAGAAAAAAGAATCTTGTTTGCAATTGGATGTGAAAGCAGCATTGTATCCTCTATCAAATATTTATGTATGCTTTTAGCAAATTTGAAGATACTGGTTGTATGAAACAGCACTGGGTATGTTAAAATGATGTTTTATTATGCTGTGGGGTAGCTGCACAAATGGAGTGTGGGTCAGAGAAGGGATCCAGAGTGCAAGTAGATGTGCCCACCTTCACTGTGGTGGCAGACCTGTGTCACAGCACGTGTACCTTCTACTGCTTCTGAGGGCTGGGCTGACTCTCTCCTCAGTCCTAATGCCTGGTAGGAGATGGTGGCCTCTGAGCTGCAAGAAAGGGAGGTTCTCAGCAAGAACAAGAGCTTGGGGTTGTAGTCGGTATTTCCATCCAAACACCAGCGTGGTGCTCAGCAGGAGTAAAGAAGACTAACCAGCTGAAAAATTAGGAAATGTACTAAGCATGGGACAGGGAACATTGCTGTGATGGAAGAGAAATCCCTGATGTACCCATGTCATGGACACATTGTGCAGCTCTCACCCTCCCCTCTCCAAAGACTTGCACTGAATGCTCAGAGGAGAGCTGCCGGGCTGCTCAGAGGTGTTCAACTGCCTCTGTGAGAGGAGGAACCACACAGACTAGAACCCTTCAGCTGGGTAAATAGGTAAAGGAGATGGGTAAATAGGTAAAGGAGGTGAGTAAATGGGTAAAGGAGGTGTGTAAATAGGTAAAGGAGGTGTGTAAATAGGTAAAGGAGGTGCGACAGAGGTCAGTGAGATCAAGTGGCACACAGGGAGGATGGGGATTGTTTGTTGCCTTCCCACACAAGAACTTGAGGACATCAAAAGGAAGCTGATAAGAGCCAGGCTGAAGGAGATCAGAAGCAGGTGGTTTTTTGTGAAGGTGTTGACCAGTCCAACTGGTTGCCAAAGGAAACTGTGGATGCTAAAAGTTTATATTACTTCAGGGAGGGTGGACTCAGGAATGAAAGAGAAATGCACTGATTGCCACTGAAACCCCATCAGGAGCTCAGTGAGCTGGAAATGACTGGAGGTGGAAGCAAGGGGGAAAGATGTACGTATATAAATAGAGAGAGACAGGAGTATTATATATACTTAGCCTATTTTTGTTCCCTTCCTTTGGACATCCATTTATGGCCACGGTGAGGAGGAGGATGCTGCACAAGCTGTGCCTGTGATCTGGCCCAGGGCAGCCGTCCTCTCTCCTGATGGGGCTGGGGCAGCTCATTCTGAACATCTTCTCTTGTACAATGACTGTTACATAAAACTGGGGTTCTTTAACACCCACCAAGCTGAGCAACTGTGGACTTGGCTGTCATTGTTACCTTAAAACAAAGGCACAGTGATTACAGCCTAGTATTAATAGCTGTATGCTTAATTTTCTGCTGAAAGTGCTCAAGGACTGGGAAGAAGAATCTAATTTCTCATCTTCTATGTATTTCATTTGCTTCACCCATAAAATGGCTGTGAATGCACATGTTACCAGGATTATTACCTATGCAGTATTTTGGGCAGAATTAAAGTGCATTACTTTGAAACTATTGGACAGGAAACAGTACCAAGAGAAAGCAAGGAGCATTTCTGTTTGTGTCCCCAGAAAAGTTTCCAGACTAGTGAATTTTAGTGCCTTGGGGAGTTCTTTAGCATCCCAGTGAAAAATCAGTACAAACCTTTAAGCCTAAATTATGTTTACAATTGAATGAGGTGACAAGAAACTTCTGGGGCAGATGAGGAGAGTTTGAGTCTAATTAAATGGAGTCATTTTATTCCTCTGGGAAAGAGCTGTGAAAGCTAACACGGTAACAGCAGGTTCAAAGGCCTGTGTGTAGATCCTAATCTGCTTAAAAGATGGGGTAGAATTTCACTGACTGTATCATAAACTCGAGGTCAGTAACCAAATAGTTCCTTTCTTGAACATCCAAATATAAACTGTGAAAGAAGACAGAGGAGTTTAAAGGAGGTGAATTAAGATCTGCCTACATACAATGCTACCTGTGACTCAGTGATAATGATAGAAATTTTCCAAAAGCTCTGTAACTGATCTTTTTTTCCACCCTTCTCAGCTGGCATCATTGCATGACTTTGATGGCAGCTCTAACATACCTTGTTAAACTTATGCTCAGAGACAAATACTTAATCTGTAGGTCTCAGCAATGTTTTAAAATGTCTCCTTTTGCTTTACCCTGTAGCTGATTTTTCCATTTTACTCTGCAGTTTTACAAATGAATTCTAACCAGCTTGATCTGAGGTAGGCCTGACCTCTGTGCTGGAAGGGGACAGTGCACCCCCATGCTCAGGGAGCAGTGGGGGGGTCGTGTGGGGGCGTTATTCTGCAGCTTTATTCAAGCAATAGTTGTAGCTTCTACTGTTCTCCATCATACAGATGTAGAGATGAATGGATAGTGTTTCTGTTTCCTTATTGAGGATTCTGTGATCAATCTTTGTCCAGCCTTCTTGAAACTTTGCTCGTGTTGAGCGTATCCTCTGATTGTCAATGATCTCCTTTAAAAACCTCAGATCCATTCCATCTGGTCCCAGGAACTTGGCAGATTGCATGGTGAGCAATAGCTGATTTTTTTTTTTTTCCTCTGTTAGTGCTAGTACAGAGAAGTCAATTCCTGGCTAAAAAGATTAAAATCCCTAAATCAGAAAAGCTGGAAAAATATAACAATTGCAGCTCTGCCAAGGAAGTGCTTCTTGTTGGATTAAAAAGTCTTATGACAAGTTGAAAGAGAGAGATTTGGAAGTGTAATTCAATTCTGTTGTCAATCCAGGAGAGTTGAAGCTGAAGCAGTGTTAGAATACATTAGCTGCCTGGACAGAGAACATCAGCTGCCTCTCGGAGGCAATTTTGTGCTGGTTTCCATTCTGCCTCAATTTGTTATGATCCAGTTTGGATTTCCTAACTTTGGTGTCACTGACGTTCGTCATCTGGCGTGTTCAGGGAAGGTCTCTGCTTCTGTGTCCATGGGTGCCCCTTCTGAGATAAACCACGTTCTGCAGCAGTAAGGCAGTGGGGAGTGGGATGCTGCAGTGGGGTGGGGTCAAGCTCCATTTGGAGAGGCACCCATCCATCTGGTACCCTGGAGGTGCTGCGTGTGCCCTGCACTCCCTCTGCCTGTCAGGGTTGGCAGTAGTTGGTAGGGCACTGCCCTTCTCGGTGACAGGTCTCTGGGTGGTGGGAGGAGGGAACTGCTCCTGTGTTTGGTGTGTGGTGCTGTGAGCAGTGCTTTGGGCCTGCTGGCAGGGTTGTGCTCCTGGCAGTCGTGTGGAATCGTGTGGGAAGGGCAGCGCTTTGTGGCAGAGTGGTGCTGTCAGCCCACCCTTGCTGCTGGTTCCACCTCTGCTGTTGTACTTACCATCCTCTCCCTGCCCCTTCCGTGCAAACAAGGGAAACTCCAGAGAAACTAAAATCATCTGTCCCCTTGGCTGGAGGTATGGGCTGAAGTTTTGTTGTTTGGTCTCAGAAAATGGGCTCAGTCAAGCGTGCAGGTGTCACTGCAGCACGTCAGCAGAGACATTGGGAGCACAAAATCCCATTTCTGTCTCTGCACAGGCAATAGGTTGTAAACAAGAGATCTGGGTCCTTCCACTGTCAGCACAGGGAGATTGCTCAATGAGATGCTGCTTTTGTGACCTCATCTGGTAGTCACCTCTGAGACCAGTAGAAGGTACGAATCTAAATCTCTAATACATCTATGAAAAAGAAACATTCCAAAAAGTGCCCTAATGTAGTACCCCTTACATTTTATATTGCATTCTGCCTGATCTTAGAGGTTTACATGGGGTCAGGACATGGGTTAATGTAGAAGCTGAGCCCTTTTTAAGTCTGCTTTTTGTTAAATGCTCATCTCTCCTGGCTCTAGGCAGGGGACTGATCACATGGCTGTCTTACAAGATCTTGAGAAATATTTTACAACAACTAGTTATGGGCATTTGATGGGGCTGGCTGCCATGGGGGGTACTAAATAGTAGCTCCAGCTGATTGCTGGAGGGTATCAGGTAGTGGGTGACCTGCGTGGCCATGCACTAGACAGGGGAAGGATAGTGAGAGTTGTTGTAGAAGCTCCTGGGTTCAAAAGCAGGATAAAGCTATCCTCATTTTGGGCAGTTCAGTTAGACTTGGATGTTCCTCCTCTAAGTTCAAGGATGCCAATATGTCTGAATTGGAAATTTCATCTCCTTATCATCCATGGGACTGGGAGGAGAGACATGAGCCCACTCCAAGGCCTGAATGTCTCTTGGAGGTATCTGGTTTGCCTTGATAGTACAGCAGCCCTGGCAGTGGGGCCTCTACCTTTGTTGTTTCATTTGAAGTTTTGTTTCATAGGTAGGTGAAATCTTGTGTCTCTGTTCTACAGTTTCTCTCTGTGTACACACAGAGAATAAAAGGAATGTTTTTTTAATTTCTCTGTCTCTGAAGGGTGGCCAGGTTTTGGATGTGAGAGGCTGTGGGGTGCTGAGCTGCTCCCAAGGGGAGATGGGCTCCTCCACCTCTGACACAGGGAGGAAATGTCAGTTCAAACATTCCACGTAATCCTTTTTCATGAGAATCAGCAATCACCTACAGATGTTCATTGGCAGCTTCACACTTGTAGGTATTGTTTTCACCCAAAATAGTACTGCAAGTACAAGTGCAAGTGCAAGTCAGAGCCCAACTACAGCAACACTTGGCACCATGTGCCACAAAACAAGGTCTGCCCTGGGGAGCTTATCAGCTAACAGGGCCTTACAGGACAAGGCTGTTGAAAACACTAAACAAATACAAACCCAGCGAGTCTCTCATAAGTGACTTGGGACGTGTGGTTGGATATCCAGAGCTGCAGAGGAGGGAACAGGAAAGCTGGCTCTGCTGGCAGGTCACCGATGGAGCACAGGGACAATGCCAGGTGCCTTCCTGCCCCCTCCCTCTCTGCACTTGAAATGAGCAGCCCCAGGACTCAGGACATGAGTGGAATCTGGCTGGCCAAGCACTGTCTGCTTTGTGTCTCTGAGAGCAGAGGTATGAATAAACAAGGAAACGTGGGTGTGTATCTCGTAAGCGCAGCGTATCCTTTGCAGTTACATCAGTTCTTTCATCTTCTTCAGTTAAAAAAGTCACAATAGGGCCTGCATCTCCATAAACATTTCTGTCCAAGTACCAAGACTGTGGAACAGAGTCAGTGGTCAATACCAACCTGGAAACAGTCCCTGCACGGTTGCAAGCTGATTTTTATCATGACCATAGTCCAAACATCCAAACCATTAGTGTGCAAGTGTCTGTGTGGGTGCATGTCTATAGTCCTGTAATACTTGTGGGGTTAAACATCACCAAACATAGGGACAGCATTCTTTGCATCTTTATGATTTTGAGATATAGTCTAATATTTTTTGACTTTTTAATAATTTACTAAAGATGTATATAAGAAAGTGACAATGGCCTTTAATTTCCTGCTATAATCCTGACTTGCATGATAAACTCAGTGGAAGCCAACATGTCTAGCTGGAGGTGCTCTGGTAGCTGCTTGTATCAGGCTGTGTAACAAGCATTGCAAAGTCTGGAAGACAAGATATCAGCCCGTGAATTTCATGGAGGGCTTTTCTGCTATATATGTGAGTTTTGTGGTGGGGGAGATGCTATATAATTCTGTAGATCTTTTTAGATTGGGTTAGGGCTTAGCTGAAGTAAAGGTGAAGTTGCTCCACAATTTCTATGTTTGCCTGTAGACAGATCCTTCTTCCAGCTTCACAGGACAGATGAATGAGCTGAGCGTTAAGGAACTGGTGAGAAATGGATGTCCAGGTTCCCTATGTGATATTGAATATTACATGGAGCATCTACTGGCATCTTTTGTTGCATGCCCTGAGATGTAGCCTGACTGACTGCAGGCAGGTGAGAGCTCTGCAGGTGGGGTTGGTGCTGGCTGGGCAGATTTCTGTACTGGAAAATGGCATTAAATTAAATAGGTATCAGCCTGATCCTCTGAGAGCTGAATGTCAGCGCTAATAAACCAGAGGCTCCATCCTTCCCAAAGGACCTTTGGAATCAATTTGGAGCTGTGTCCTCCATCCCCCTTTCCCAGCGGGTAAATGTTCCTGCTCTGCTGTGCCACGTTCTGTGCTCGGAGTGAGCAGAGACTACCAGCACGCAGAGCTGACTGACAGGGTTGCTCCCAGCACTAGGAACAGAGGAAGTGACCTTAAACACTGGGGTTGTCCTTATGTTTTGACTGTAAGAAAATACTGTTGGGTTTCTTTTTTCTTTTCCTTTTAAAATATTGCCCTACCATCCTGCCTTTCTAGTCATCTTTGTGTATTTTTTGAGGTCTTAACCCCTTCCTGCCCTAAGGTGGAATTAGATAAGCTTTGAAATGAGTTCAATGTCATTTGCTAAAAAAAAAAAAAAAAAGTGAGCAAAGAAAGAAAGGTGACCTTGCAAAGTCGCCTGTAGAAAAAGATCTCTCTTATCATAAGCCTAAAGTAATTAGCTTTATTTTTGGTGTTGCCTTATACGAGTTGTTCATGTGTCTCAGCTGGCTGTGGAAATGCCTAGTGACAGACTGAGCCTGCTTTCCAGGCTGGGTGGGCATTGCCTGTGAGCGCCTGTGTCAGTGGGGAGCTTTGTTCTTCCCCATTAAATGTTCACTGAGCACCAGCCCCCTGCCATGGGTGAGCATTGTTGCCCTCTGTGCTAAAGTCCCTGTGGTCAGAGAGGATCCTGTGTCAGGAAGCACAGAAACTCAAGGCGACTAGGCAAGAAATTTTTAAAACATCATCACTCTCTTACTGTCAATGCAACAAAATTTTCTTGCCTCTTTTGGCCCTGACTGGGTGTTGATGTTACTGCTTCATGTGGTAGATGGGCACAAATGGATCCATTAGCCCATTTCTGTGGTTGTTCCTTTCTTTGGGCTGTTGAGAACTGAGGGCTGGCTGGGCACAGGAGCTAAGGGCTTCAGTAGTATGGGCAAAGCCATACACGGTTTGGGTGTGCAGTGTGGCCAAGAACTGTTTTCCTTAATCATATTGAATGTGCCTAAGGAGTCTGGTTTGAGTCCTCTAGCTCATGTACAGGTACCCAAGAGGAAGGTGAACAAAAGTGGTTTCTTTCAAATGACCCTTTGTTGGTGTATCTAAAGTGGGCTGGTTCTCTTTCCCCCATCTGCTTCTCCTTGCTGACGTCATACCTCAGCTGTTGGGTCAGTGGACTAGGATTTGTGTAGTGTCTCCTCACATCCTCCAGAACCTCAAAGCCAGCCCCCCCTTGCCTCCTTTAACAGCTGATGTTTCCACAGAGACCAGCTGCCCCCCAACAAGAGGTGAAGCACGCAGATGGGTGTTGCATGGAATGCTGCCTGTGTTTGTTCCTCGTCTCTCAGTGATGAAAAGGCCAAAGAGGACAGAGCTGTTTGTCTCCTGGTATTAATGTAAATTCAGCAATTATTTTAAGCAACAGTGAAAAACTAAATGTGGATAGTGTTATGCAGATGTGAACCAAAGTACTTGGCTTTGGCTGTGCTGTGCTCTGTAACCTATTTCTGGGTGTAATTACCTTCCCTGTTATCGCTGTGGTTGTTAGGCTATAGCAGTAATCAGGTTTTGGCACGACGTGCTGCTTTGTGTCTGAAAACCCTCTGGTCTAATCAGGAGGGAGGATCAAGCAGGAGCAGGTTCATCAGCCACAGCATGGGCTGCTCCCAGGCCAATGGGAGGAGCAGGGTGCTTGAACCAAAGCAGCAGCCTCTGAGTTTTCTTGAGCCTTAAATTTCAACATAATGAAGAATTTGAGGTGCCACAGATGCAGTCTGTAGGCAACAGTGAGCTCTGGCATAAATGGCATGTAGAGGGTGAGATAATGGGTCAGTGTCTCAGATCCACCAGTTCAGTTCTGGCATCTGGTCCCTCTGACTGTGGCAGTTCTGGTGCCAGCAGAGGGAGGTCTTGGGAGGCAGATGTGGGATAATCTCTTTTCCACTTAAAATCATCTCCTGCTTTAAACCCTGAGAACAAGCTTTAATAGCCTTCTTAATGAGTGTGCAGTTCATTGAATCCTGCTTGGATTATGGCTTGTTCCACTTGGCTTGATTTGGTTCAGCAAGGAATTGCGAACGAACTTTAGAGCAACTCCTCATGAATTGGGAACGAGATCAGACCAGGCTCTGATACGTATTACCCTGCAATGAAAAATATTAGTGGTGTTTATTCCCATAGCTGAGAGTATGCACTTCATACGCCTTCGGAGGATCACTGGAATGCCTTAGCTATGGTAGTCAGCCACGGCAGTTCTGCAGAGCATCCCTTAAAAAGGATATATTTTCTGGGTAGCTCGATGGGATGAGAGCTGTGTCTAAATGTGGATGTGAAACGCCACAGCAGTTCATTCCCTTGCTTACGGTGACCTTCAGGATCAGCCTGCTCCTTCCACTTATCTAAATGCATCAACTGTAATTTCTTACATGCAACTTGTGTGGCCCAGTGTGGAATTGTCTTTTTTTTTCTTTTCTATTAAAGTAAACTGAGGCCACTTCTGCCCAAGCGTAATCTCTCCTGTAGCGCAGTGATTAAACGCTGGCGTTTGGAGGGCTAGGAAAATACAGGAATGGCTTGCTCAAGAAAGAGCATGTTTTCAGAAGATGTATTTTGATTAGTCACTAGGATTTGTTTATGGCAGGCTCTGGAAAACTCGAATGTTTTGCGTGGATCAGAGCAGGTCATAACTATTCTCCTGGGAGCAGCACAACGTGAAATACGAAACAGACTGCCGGGTGTTTCAGATTTGTGTGTGTACGTCCCCTCCTTTGGCAGCCTCTCCCTGCCTTCTCCTGCAGACTTTCAAAAATCCCTGATTGGAATCAGCTTAAGGGGTTTTTATTTTCCCTTTCCTTTGTTTGAAGTTTAAGCCCTGTGAAAATCCCTTAGAAAAGATGCATTGTTGGGCAGTCCCCGATAGCATCAGCTGCTGCTTTATCTCCCGTGTCGCAGTGGCTCCCGTTACTCCCAGGGGCTGCTGGCTTGGATTGTTCCCATAGTTTGGGTGGCTTTTGACCCACGAGAGTCCCGAGCTGGTCCTGGGGCTTCAATAAGCTCTCTGTTATTTACCTCCCAAATATTGGTGTACCTATCAGAGCCTGGCACCGTGTCAAGGCTGTGGGCGTCCTTAAGATTCATCCTTGATAGCTCACATGCTTTTTCTTCTTCAGGGAAAACAAGCACTTTTTGTTTAAGTTCACTAATGTTTGGCAAAGAAATATAGTAGTAATTATACACCCAGCTTTCCCCCCCCTCCAATTTTATAAAAGCAGCTAGCACTGGAACTGAAATAAATGTCATGAATGAATAATAATTTCTTTCACTTACACAGCAATTAAACTTGTTGAATACAGAGTTAATGCTTAACTGCACACTGTTTAATTTGAGGGGTAGATCTAGGCTTTTGTTAAATTCGGGAAGGAACAAAATGAAGTCTCCACCTGACTATCAGTGTGCTTTGTTACAAATGCTTTCTCTGCTGTTTTGGATTTTTCTAAAATGATGCTGGAGAAGGGGAGGACGTGCTCAGGCTGCTGTTCACAATGAGCTACGTGGATCTTCACAGATGTACTCAGTGGCCTGGGTTTCAGAACGTGACAGACCTGTAACTCCCACGGCTCCTGGGATTCATCAGCGTTTCTGAGAGCTTGGGTGTGGGTACAGATGCATCATCTTCAGGGTTTCACTTTCCACAGCACTGCTTTTGTCTTTCTGTGCAGTCTTAGTGAAGTGCAGATCCCCCCACAAGTCAGCCTCCCCTCCTTCCAAACTGAATACGGGGCCCCAGATATGGCAACGGATACCTGGTGCCATGGTTTATGGCAGTGTCCCCATCCGGCTTGGTGGGCAAGGGGTGGGTGGAATAGAGTTACAGGGATGGATAAGTCGGATATTTCAGATAGAGAAACAGAAAGTAGATGGCAGAAGTCCAGGTTACCTGGTGGACTGCAGAAGTGGAAAGGGAAAAGACTGCAGTTGCATGTGGTGAGGAGAATCCTAGATAACTTCATAGAATCATTAAGGTTGGAAAAGACCTCTAGGACCATCAAGTCCAACCATCAGCTAACACCACCATGACCATTAAACTGTGTCTCCAAGTGCCCCATCTACAGCTTGAGGATGGGATGGATAGTGTTCATGTCAGATGCTTTGGTTACTTGTCAGGCCTGGGAAATTTGGGAAGAGCCATCCAATCTTCACTCCAGGGAATCACAAAATGAGTCCAGTGTGCTCATGCTACCATCAGCCTCAGCCCAGGTTTCCCATATCTTCAGTTGGGTTGGTTCAAGGCTTTGGGACACCTGGGCAGGAGGAAACGTTTCACCAAGGAGCAGAGGCTGAAGTTAGATGTGTTCAGTCTGGGCCACCATATCACATTTTGATAGTTCAACTTATTTCAGATTTTGTGAATTTTATGCTGTATTTTTATTAGAGTTGTTCCCTTTTTCTGGGAGTGTGTAATCTCCCCTGTACTCTGAATTTGTGCTTCTGTACAGTCACTTGATGTGGCAGGTTGCATGTGGAGGAGGTTCTGCAGCAGCGATGGCAAAGTGACTCCCTTGCATCTTAACAACATGCTTCAAAACACTCAGATTTTTCAGGTTCTAAAGCTGGTTTGCTGATTTGATTTGGAACGTTGCTTAGTCTTGTTTACATATGCTGAAGAAATCATTCCATTCAAAGGATTGTTTCTGACTGCTCCTCAGCATTCCCTAAGGAGGTCTAAGCAGGTCACAGGAACCGTGTTCTGGTGGACACTGTAGAGGAGGAGAGGAAATAATGAGGGATTGTGTGAGGTGCTCGTGCAGATGCTTGAGGATGGGTGCCAGCATTTTGGCACCCAAGACCTTCCAAAATGACTAGTTGAGACAGGTGAAGGCCACAGCATGTTCAGTTGCTGCTCCTGCCAGCTCCTGGGTTTTGCCAATTCACCATTTCAAGCTTCTGAGCCCTCCAGGTGTAATCAGCTGAGTGCACAACAGACCCGATAGGTGCACGTGTCTCGCTGAGGTAATTCATGAAGAAGGGCTCCCAGGACTCGTGGCATTTTAGAGGGAACCACCATCAAAGGCAGGAGAGGTGGCTGTAGGTGTGTGTGAATTTGAGTCACGAGGCAGCTGTGAACCAAAGAATCCCAGTCACAGAAGTCTCTTGGGAGCTTTCCCAGAACACTCTTCTCAAAAGCTAGACAAAGTATTTTAATTGTCATGCACCCAAGGATATTTTTTTTTCCCTTTTCTGTTCTCTGGAGGCTGACACGTACAAATGTTTGTTGGTAACTTCATTTTCTTTCTTAGTCAGGGAGTGAGAGGCACTCAGGCTGTTTTGTTTAGAGCTGTGCTATCAGCTGGCTGCATGTCTGGAGATGAAGGTGACAGCTTGAGATTTGTGAGCCTAATTGGCATACAAAAAAAAATCCACTGGGAAATGAGTTATTTGCAATTATCTGTAGATTTGGCTTTATTTCATGAGACAAATATAGTTGCTTGGTGACTTAATTACAACATTTTTTTTAAGATTACGAGATTTTAAAAAGGATATCATTATTAACAAGATCTTGAGTCTATATTTGGTGATTCTGTAATTACAACTCTGGCCGTATTTGTTAGCTTAGAAAATAATATGTGGAAGCTTTTAATTAAAATAATGAGATCTGTCTTGCAGATATACTTTCAAGTACCACCCTTGGATAATGGGACCCTTTATTGTTAGATACAGACTAAACCAAGCTGTACTGTGCTAGGATAGTTTCACAATTAAGGCTGAGACAGATCAGCATCAAAATGTTCTTCAGCTGAGAGAATGAACTGGGTGAAGTAGCTAATTGTGCTCATCTCACCCCATCTCTGCTCACCAAGGCAAGGTTCTACCAGTTGGATCAGAGAGAAAATGGTTATAAAGAGTAAAATATTCTACATCCTTGTGGTTTCTGTTGATGTTAAGGGTGTGCAAACATGTGAGTGCAGATCTTAAATTGCTCCTCTCTTAGCTGATGATTCCAGTCACTGTCACACCAGGCTGTGGTTGCCCCAGGTGGTTGTGTAGCAGCCCCAGATGAACTTTCAGAAGGCCATCCCAGATGTCCCTGTCCCCCGGGCCACCCCAGCCGTGGGAACCAGGAGCACGGGGCAGGTGAGCCCCTAGCTGTATCTGAGTCCCTGGGAGGTCACCCGTGTCCTGGGATCGTGTGTCCCTGGGAGGTCACCTGTGTCCTGGGGTGATGTCTCCCAGATGGCCAGACTGCCCAGGGAGGGGGAGCGGGTGCGTGACGTGACTCCAGATTACCTGGCTCCCTTCTTGAAAAACCAGCTTTGATTAAAGCTAGGAATCCCTGAGCTGCCCCATGGCTCCACTCGTGCTCCAGTCACTTCCAGTGATCTGTGTCCCATTTAGCAAATTTTGTGCACGAAGCTGCCATACTACAGGATGCATGCTTGAAAAATGACCTAGCTTGTGCCATTAGGTGAAAATATTGTTATTGCTCGTGTCACTCACTTATGATAGACTTATTGAAGAGGCCTGAAGTACATTCCTGTGCTGGAGGAATTAGGAAACCCATCAGCACAGCGTCTCCACTGTGGTCACTGTTGTTCACCCTTTAACAGATTTAGTTGCCCTGTCAGACCTATTTGGCATCATCATTTTCACAGGCAGGGCACTCATTGTACTGTTCTCCTGCACTGGAGTTAACTTCATTCCTCCTGGGATACGGCAGTGTAGAAAAGCACAATCCAGTGCCCTCTGGAAACAAAGGAGACTTGAGTGGACTGGAGTATACACTGAATCAGAGCCTACAGGAGAAAAGAATTAGTCATGGAACATCAAAGAAATAGTTCCACATCTGGGAAAGTATTCAGAGAGTCCCCAAAGGTAAGATTAAAAAAAAAAAAAAAAGTCAAGTGTGTTCATATCTTATTAGTGAAGTTGTTATTGGCAATGAGATATTCTAATTGAATTACTCCTAATTAAAATAATTATGTTTTCTAAGTACTCTGATCTGTAGAGACCATGTAGAGAATCAAAGGTAGAAATAAACAGCACCTAGTAAATTCTCTCTAAGCTGGCTTGCTTGATGATGCTTAAAGTGGTTTCTTATGATTCCACTTGCTCTGTTAGGCTGGTGCTGACGCAGTGGGGATGGCTTTTGGGAACCTCTTCTGTCCCAAAAGACCAACCACTACTGTATGGAGGATTAGCTGGGAAAAGCTCAAGGCTCAGATAAGGAAAAGAGGGCTGGTTCTCTGCCTCTTCCACACCCATCCTGCCTGACCTTGAGCCATCTTCTTGAACCTGCTCCACCTTGATTTCCCACCAGTGACTGGGGGTGTTACCTCAGTTATCTGTGCATCACTGCCTTAGTCTAGACTGCATGCCTAAAAGGTTATATTAGAATAACCAACAATCTCAGCAGAGATCTCTGATTTCTATCAGGATATTAAAAATATCAGGGAGGGAGCATTTTGTTTATAGTGAAGGGTGAAAGCAAATCCCAGTGCTGGCCACTGAGCAGCCTTCCCGGGTAGCTGTGAGAGAAGCTGATTCCTGCTAAGGCCTGGCAACAGAAGATTGCTTTGCTGTGGGCAGACACCTTTCCATTTGCTCACTTCTGTCTGGAGTAAATAATCCCAGTTTATCTCCCAGCTGCAAAACACTTGGATGAACTAAGGACTAATCTGTCTGGGGGAGGTAGAAATCATTAGTCTTAGGCTGTCCAGATCCTTCCCCTGATCCGCAGATCAGTGTTGTCTCCAGGCTGAGCTTCCCCTGAGCCTTGTGCTGGAAACGTGCGCTCCTCACTCCACCCTGCTCTGGTGTGCACAGCACCCCCTGCCCTGTGCCCCTCCCTGCACGACTTCCTTCACAGGGCATTGGCTTTGCAGTACACTTTCTATTGTACAGCACTGTAAAGTACGTCTCTGTTGTTGAGAACGTTGTTGGTATGGTCAGAGGGGTCATATTTGACAGGTCCCAGCATCATTTGCTTGGTATCAAGGCTTCTGAATAGCCAGCACACCTCTTGTGAAGCTGTGCTTGCCGGATTTTGTGGAATGGTTTTAGGTGGCTTCTTTTCTTTGAACATGCCACCTGGTTTTGCAGCCTTAGCAATCTGCTTTCTAGAAACAGGGGAGGTCAGGACATCGAGCCCAGGGGTCACGTCTAGTGCTTAAACAGCCCCCAAAGCCTGAGGTGTTGGGAAACCCTGCCACGAGGGGCTATGTTATCTCCTTCCAGACAAGCCTGCTACCTTTACAGAGTGTTAATGGTGAACCTTAGCATTGCTTTGAATCAGTCCAAAGGCCTAATCAGTCTCAGAAGCTAATATTTGTCATACACAACCTTTATAAAAGCCAAACACATCTCAGTTTCTTCTGAGAAGGAGTAAGTTTCAAAGGTTTCTCTCACCAAACATTGCTGATTTTTCTCTTTTTTTTTTTTTCTTATGGTTATGATTAAAATTCATTCAACATCCTCTCACAAGGAAAAAAAAATATATATACATTTCACGGCTTTGTGCTTTTTTCCCCTCCCTCTGTAAAAATAGAAAAGCTTTCAGATGTTGCATGAACAAAGATATGGAAATGTGAGAAGAGGGCAGCATCTGGAGGTTTTCAAACACGAGAACACGGGCTGTACGCTTCTTTTGCTGTTAGAAGAGTGAAAAGCTGTTTCCTGTCATTTCCCATCTTGTCACTTGTAAGGCTGGCATCTTGCGGCTTCTTGCACCAGCTGTTGTTTTTTTCTCCACAGACAGATGGTGCAACCTCTTTGATAATTTTTTTTCCGTGTTCTGAAGATTTTGCATGTGTACTACCTTTATGTAATGATCATATAACCCTGTCACTCACTTTATCCTGTTAGCAGTGTCATCCCTGTAAGAGGGAGGAGGAGGCGGCGGTAGAAGGAGCTTAATCCTCCTCGTGTGTTCTGACATGCTTTGAAGATAGGCTGTGGAGCTAGAGCTCCAAATGTTTCCAAAAGCCTTCTGTGTTCTTGTCTGAGGGGTTCCAGAATAGCAGGGCTGAGATTTTGTAGGATTGCTCTGTTTGTGTGAATTGGATGCAACTTTGCAGTTGTGTGAGGTTTTGTTCCCCTTTCTAGTGCAGTACTGTGGCACATTTTTGCTTTGTATTCCTGGAATTAAAACATGACCTCTTATAAATAATTCCAATGCAATTACAATTACATGTGGAAAGGAGTGGGAGTGACTTCTAGATCTCATAAAATGGCTGTACTTAAAACTCATAATTATTTTATTCCCTTTGATATCCACCTGCTTTCCAGTGTTAGAAAATTGCACTTCTGATGGTTCTGTAATGCCAAAGATGAAAAGCTTTATGGGCTTGCTGAATTTATCTGGAGGTCTCGAGGCTGTAAACGAGCAGATACCATTACATCTCCTTCCTTCCTCGAACGGCGTGGTAAAACAGTCCACCTTGATCAATGAGAAGCAAATTGAAGACGAGCACTTAGTGTGATTTCTTTTGTACAGCAGACTTTGCTCTCCGGTTCCATCTTGCAGAGTTAAAACGTTAGCATAGTACAACACAAAGGTGCTGTCAAAGGTGGGAATAATTAGTAAGATCAATTAATCTGGAACAGCCGTGCTGCTGAAATGTGACTGTGTGTGCTCTGACTGCAGGCTGAGAGATGAGGTGCCCACAGCAGTAGCTCAGTAGCCAAATGTGGTCAAATCCATTTTCAGCAGTGCAAGCCGGAGATCAACGTTTGTTCCTTCACAGGGGAGCATCATAGAAACTCTGTTGATAAGGGAGCAATGCATTAAAGGGAATTGATATAAAACTGGAAATTAAATCAGAGAAGCCTAGTTTTGCAGGTATCAACACACATAATTAACATGATGGAGATGATGGCAACATCCTTTAAATGATGAGGTTTCTGATTTATGGGGTTGAGTTCATTTTATCCATGAGTGGCATTTGTTCCATGGTACTTCTGATACTTCTCTCAGAAAATGCTGTTAGACAGGGAATATTTATTTTTTTATTGGCACCGTGCTGCACATTGATTGGTCTCATTGCCTCAAGTAATAGGGGTAATTGGAAGAAAACAGGTAATAATGAGCCATCCTGGTTTATGCTGTTTGCCTTTGCATTGTGTTTGTCTCTGTTGTAGCGTATCTGAAAAGAGCATCCTCTTTCCACAGCCAAAAAAACATTTTCTCTAAATTGTTTACTCCGAGTGCCATGTATAAAAGCGTGGTTGCTGTCAGAAAAGTGACACCATGGGGCTCACTGTTTATTTTCTCTTTCTCTCTGTCTTGGAGACCTTCTCGAGCGCATTTTCTCAGCTCAGCTACCAGCACTGTAATCTCCAACTGTCAGCAGGAAAATTAGAGCTTTGTGAACCCCGCAGGGTCAGGTTCACGGTGGCATTAGCAAGCTCAAAGCTGGAGCACTCTGAAACATCCCCTTTGCTTCCCACCTCTGGACCACGACAGTGCTTGGCTTCTTAAGAGACCCATGGGGCTCCCTCCTTAGGTTTGGGGTTTTTTTTCCTCATTTTTTTTCCTCTGTTCAAATCCACCTTTTTTATTTTTCCCCTTGAGCTGGAAACGTGATAGGGAGGCAGATTCCAGTCCCAGCTGTTTCTGTAAGGACAGGCAGGATGGAAATAGTGAGTCGGGCAAGCTGTATCCAGAGGGCAGATGAAAAAGAAATTTCACCTTGGGCGAATGCACTTGTGTCTGCATGGGGAGGAGCTGTGTCAGTGCCTGTCATCCTGTCGGGGATTCAGTGTCTAGATTAAGGCCTGTTCCATTATCCTAAATCAAACTTCGCTCTCAAAGAAACGTGGATGCGTGCTATAAATTATTCTGTGTCAGACTTCAGAGGTTTGGCCCCTCTTTGCCTGATGCTGTATAAAATGCAGGCGGGGGGGATGTGGGCATGTGTTGGCAGTAGTGGGGCAAGGAGGCAGAATGGAGCTGTGAGAAGAGAGGAATTAACTCACGGAATGATGTGCTCTAAGGTTTGGAGTGTCGGGGAACATTAATTTCGCTGATCTCAGCATCCAAGAAGGTGCAGTATGACTCTAAATACTTGGCAAATGGATGCGGATAGGGGATTTTCAGGAATGACTAATAAGCCTGGATGTCTTCTTAGAGAATGTCTTTCTACGAGTCAGGGCATTATCAGTTGCTGTGTTGAAGCACTGTTAGTTCTTCAGAGGTGCATTTGGTGCACTGTCCAGTTTGGACAGTGGAAGCCCAAGCAGACAAGTCACTGGCCATCATGGCCTTTGATCTCAGCATGTTCTGCTGCTTCCATTCGCTGCTTTCGTTAATCTCCATTTAATGCTTTTGTTGGTCTGTCTTTTCTGCCTCTCTTTTGGAGCTATTTTCTTTCAACTACTTTCCTTTAACTTTCTCCTTGTCTGGTCTCAGCTCTCATATGTTCAGTATTCCTCCCAATGCCTGATGAAATGGTATTTTTCTTTTGCCCCTACTATTGCATTTTTATGACTTTGGTTAAAATTAGAGAAAAAATCTTCACCTTAAGGAGAACAGTTTTCCTGGTATTTCTAGGCTTTCCTGGTCTGCTAAGTTAATCGGTGCTAATGGTTTCCATGAAAAGGTGGGAACACTGAACTTGTTATCCTTGTTCATCTATACCCTTGCTTTGTCTGTTTTGATCCAAGTCAGGAGCACTGTTCATGCTGTCTTTGATCTCACGATTTCCAGCCGGGTTTCCTACGTCGAGTAGTTTGGGAATATTAAAACTCTGCAGCACTTATTTAAATGAGCACTCAGAATTTCTTGTAACGCACATAGCACTAGTTAGTTGTGTTATGAATTTAAGAAGAATAAGCTACCCTGGATTTGGCAAATTCATGCTCAATTCTAAAGAAGCACTTAAAGGGATTATTGAAATTTGTCTTGTAAAACCCCCTGAAGATTTTAGCAGCTTGTGTGGGATTTTGGTTGGCATTCGTAGGACTTGGCAGGCTCAGCAGCTGTACAGAAGGTCCTGTAATCCCTCAATAATGGCAAGGTACAGCAAAGGTTTCCAGCCTCGGCAGAGCACCCAGCAGCATTTAGAACACTCGGAAATCCTCTTCTGGTTTTCTGCCCAAGTGCTGGTACAGTTCATCTCTCATCTTTTCCTGTAATTTGGGCCACTGAAGCTTCAGTCTGTTCTCCTTTGAAGTAACCTGATGGCTCTTAGAATTCTGTAGTTCAGGCAGAACTGACTACTGAACTAGCATGGAACAAACCCAAACCCAGCCTAGGTACACGTGTCTGTGGTAGACACTAGTCATCATGGGCCATTGGCCAATATTATGTCAGAAGCATGAAGGGATATGTATTTATTGGCTAAAAGATACAAATCGTGCTTTTGAGAAAGCCAGCTTTCAGCAGAAAGTAGATTGCAGTATTTGGACACCAGAAAGTATAGTATTTAGAGTAATGACTGAGTGTGCTTTGGCCAGGGAAGAGCATGGGTACTAAACATCACTCTGTCTCCGCTCTCTCTGCCACTGTCAGGATCTTCCATCTTATCCCTGCAGACCTGCAATTACCTGCCCTGCTCCTACATGACCTGAGTTGTTTGCTCAGCTAGAGTAGAACAAATGATATCCAGGAAGAATATATGGAATAATTTGAGCCTTTTTTTTTCCCCTTGTTAGCTTGCGTATTTACAAGGAGATTGTGATTTCCTGTTTTTTACTTGAATTTTCTGGGGTTTATATATATTTAGAAATATTTTTTTTTCTTCATCTATGGGTTTATCAGAAATATTAAAATTTCACTTGTCACGTTAGGTGGGGTGTCTTGTAGGAGCTCTGAGAGGCATCTGTCTGGTTGTGCAGGCATCACAGAAGCACAGCATAGGAGACAGCCCCTGAGGAAGCTTATTGTTACAGGTTATTTTAGGTGGAAGGGGCTCACATACTGCAATAATGGAAACTGGTGTAATATCTAAAGACAGACAGTGGTTTTGCCAAAAATAAACCTGTATTGTGATTAGCTGTGTAGATACAATTTTTCAGCAAAAATAATTTGGTGAGATTTAAGTAATGATTCTGTTAATACCGTGAGCAACTTTGAAATTCAATTTTCTTGAACATTTGTGCTCGTAAAACTCAATTGCTCAAATGTATGCAGAAAGCAAAGACAAAGCAGACAAGTGCTGAGCCAAAGCAGACTTATCTCAGCTGCAAACAGACTGCTCCTTGAGTGGAACTCGGGGTTTTTTGCATTATTTGCCATCTCTAATCACCGGGGTGCGATGAGGGTGACTGGAATGAGTCTCTCCTTGTCTGCAGCTACAGCAAGCATAGTAAGTCAGCAGTGGTGCAAAGCAGGCTCATGGCACAGCTCCTTGAACACCCCTTACTTTGTCACTGTTATTAACTGAGGGCATTTCTCCTTTCCCACCGTGAAGAGCAAACTGTATCTATGGAGCTGCACAAATGCGTTTGATTTTTCATGTTGCTACAGTTTCCTTCTTCTCCTTTCCAAAAAATGAGAGGTAAGTGGGGAAGTACCCTGAAGGATAACCCAGGGTCTAAGTGGGTATGTTCCCTGAAGGGTGACCTGGGATCTGCATGCTTTCCCTGAAGGATGACCCAGGGCCTAGGTGGGTACATTCCCTGAAGGATGTCCAGGGTCTCTCACAACCGTTGTGAAAACCCTTGTGGGCATAAGCGTTAATCTTGAGGAGGAATTGCTGAGCATTACACAGATGGGGAGAAGAGAGGTTTCCCTCTGTGGCACCTACACAAGCTGGGTGCCTTGTGCTCCTGGTTTTGCCCCTTGCTGAAGAGTCCAGCAGCACTCACCCCCCTGTTCAGCGAAGAAGCCTAATGACAATCGCCATCATTTAAACTGACGACAAGGGCACGATTTACCCCGAGGGGCTTATTTCCTGCCATGATTGAATAAAGAAGGGAGGCAGCTGCTGAGACTGGAAAAGGTCACTCAGTCACTTCGGTTGACGAGAGGATCAGAGAAGCTGTCAGCCCCAGCACAGCGTCGCCTGCCAACTGCCGGCCTTGGCAGG
>NW_008618117.1:0-941 GCF_000691845.1 Merops nubicus
GCCCCATGCCCCATGCCCCATGCAAGTAACTTTGCTTCCCGTTTCTTAATGCTTCATTTGCCTATCCTGAAGTTTCTCAACTCTTCTTACGGATCCTACACTTTAATGTCTATGTAGTGAGGTAGATGAAGTTTATGGAAAAGATATTTAGGAAAATACAGATGTGCGTCTAAAATTTAAAGTCTTTTTCCTTTCTTTTCTTTTCTTTTCTTTTCTTTTCTTTTCTTTTCTTTTCTTTTCTTTTCTTTTCTTTTCTTTTCTTTTCTTTTCTTTTCTTTTCTTTTCTTTTCTTTTCTTTTCTTTTCTTTTCTTTTCTTTTCTTTTCTTTTCTTTTCTTTTCTTTTCTTTTCTTTTCTTTTCTTTTCTTTTCTTTTCTTTTCTTTTCTTTTCTTTTCTTTTCTTTTCTTTTCTTTTCTTTTCTTTTCTTTCCTTTCCTTTCCTTTCCTTTCCTTTCCTTTCCTTTCCTTTTCTTTCCTTTCCTTTCCCTTTCCAGTCTACTGAACAGCCAAGAATTACTAGCTTTATTCGGAAATCCCCTCTAGGATTTTACTGCACGCCTCTCGTATCAAGTGCAGAGGTTGAAGGAAGGCGATTTAGCTGAGGACTTTGAACTGATCGCAGAGTAAAACAAAAGGTTTCGAGAAGGGATGCTCTGCCGTGGGGTCACATCATAGCCCGATCCGCCTGTGTCCCGCGCTTCTGGGTTGCAGGAGTAGTCTTAGAGTGCCCAGCTCCCCGGAAAAGCATGGTTATGTGTGACACCTGTAGCTGCCTTCTTGTAGGACTTAAGAACAGTTACTTCTCAGCTGGTGAAACTGGGTTTTTTCCTTCTCTTCCTCCCTGCCTCCCTCCCCGAGATGTCCACGCTGTCCTGAACCACTCCTTCGCCCCCCCGGGGAGGGGGGAGATCACAGCGGCCATCGGCAACCCACACCCAGTTA
>NW_008618117.1:1042-1399 GCF_000691845.1 Merops nubicus
GCCGCGGGAGAGCAGCGGGGGAGCCTTTAGGACGGCTGCAAGGTGCCGCTGTGTCCGCAGTTAGCAGGGGCTTATTTGCAAGGGCACGCGAAACACAGAGAGGGCCTATTTTACCCGCAAGTACAGCGGGGGATAAACCAAGCCATTCTGTAAGGCAAGCAAAACCGGACTCTGGCGTTTCTGTGGAATCTAATCAGATTTCATTTCCATCAGATTTAGAGTCGGAGACTTTTTGTGCTCTGGGCTAAAATGGAAATAAAGATATGCGCTTTCTGCTAAAAAGCTTTCCCAGGTAGAAGGTTTCCATTCAACATGATGTTAGCTTCTTTCTGAATATATTATTCAAAGGAAAAGTTT
>NW_008618117.1:1452-4939 GCF_000691845.1 Merops nubicus
GCCTCCGTGTCATAACACGTCTTGGGCGGCAGGATTCGTCCCATATAAAATACGAATGAATCGCGGGAATAAAAAGTACCGGTGTCGGAAAATGTCTGCCTGTTGTAAGGAAAATTGTTGCTTTTAAACGGAGCGATTAAGCACCTTGTCCGACGGCCTTTCGGAGCCTGGGGAGGTGTTTGCGATGGTGCGGAGCAGTGCTGCGGGGGAAGAGCCGCCCTGGATCCCGCCTTGGGCAGCGAGACCCCCTTTGTCGGCTCAGCGCCGGGCAACCGATCCTGGCAGAAAGCGGAGACTGCAGCCAGGGCCGCCCCCTCCCCGCGGCCACTCGCAGCCCAGCCTCTGCCCGGGGCGGCGCCCCCCACGCCCCGGGAACCGCTCACTCGGAAAAGCCTCTGACTTCTGGCAAGGTCTCTCGCCCCGCCACCCCGTCAGACACCGTCGCCCTTCACCAGCTCCGGGCCAAATACGGGCGGGCCAGGGCTCGGAGGCGTTTACTGGGGGTCTGGAGCGTGCCCGGGGGGCTCCGGCGCCCTCCCCCACCGCAGCAGACGGTTGTTTGGGTTTTGCAGGCTACGGCTCTACTTGCTGGCATGCGAAGCCAAATCTTCACTCCCCCCTGAAGATAAGGGGAAACCTTAGTAGACGGTATGAGGAGCCGGGTATGGATCCGGCTGGTAGGACTTGATAAAGGGGGTAACCCGGAGGGCCACCCCTCCCCCCAATCCTCTTGTTGTCAGTGAATTGATTCCATCCTGCCCCACTGGCTGGAGAGATCTGGCACCACCGTAGTGTGCTCCCTCGCTGCACAGAGGTTGTCGGGGGGAAAAAAAACAAAACAAAACAAAACAAAAACGGTTTTGTAAAGCGGCCAAATAGGGCTGAGAAAGGAGGACAGACCTTTCCCTGCGGGGGGCTACCAGGCTGCGTCTCCCAGAGTTGGGCTTGGATTGCTCGGGGAGTGGAGAGGGCCGCGGTGAAAAAAATCAGGAGATAAGACTTATGACTACTTCTTCAATCTCCTTCTTATTTTCTACTTCCGCCTTCTTAAAATTTTCCTTTTGCTTCCAAGAAAATGTCTTCTAGGAAAACACACCAATTCAATGCATTTGCTTTTTAGGATGGATTTTTGCAGGACTAAAAGGGAAAAAGTTTGCAGCGAGAACAGATAGGAGCACCTGGGACGTCTCATTCATAGCCAGCGGGTCTGAGACAGGGCCAGCCACCGACCTGACCTGGCATCCAGGTCTCCCATGCCTCAAGGTTTACCAGCCCACGCAGAATTTCTTAATTTATCTTTTCAGCTGCTTCTTCTAATTTCGTGCCACTGTTCCCTGTCCCTTCCCTCGGCCTATCTCTTGCTCTTAATGGGATAGTTTCCTTCTCCAGAAACATCAGCTTATACAAGAGATTGCAATGATTTGGGCATTTGGCCAACAGTCGTGTTGATGGAAGACGGATACATGTGTGAGAGTTTTAGTGTGGGTTTTTTGGTTGGTTGGTTGGTTTGTTTGTTTTTTCGCCTGGTGGAAAATGTACAGCTCTCCAGAAGACGGCTGCATTAAAATATGACTGCATTTATAAAGTGAAAGAAATTTTCAGGAAAAAAAGAGCTGAAACCTCCTCTCCCAAGAACAGTGTGTTAAAGAATGACACAGTCCAAAACCTAAGATGCCCTGCTTTTAGCTCACGGAATCTCTGATATCACAATATTTAAGATCCTGTTAGCAGTTCTACTGCCAACTCTTTTCCAAGGGCTTCTCGCTTGCCATCAGCAGTTTTCGTAATGGAAACCTGGAGAATCGGGCAAAAAGGCCTTCTGAAAGTCGGCTGGAAACACTACCCTGCCTTTACACAGGGGCGCAGAGAGGGAGAAGACTCCCTGCGATCCACAAGTGATGGTGGCTCTAATGTTGCTGGACGCCCCTGCCTAGAGTAGTGCAAACGGTTTTTAAAAAGTTGCAGGGCTGGTAAGTGGTGGGGAGCAAAAGTTCTCCAGATTGTACAGAAACACACTGATCCTTCCTCAAGTCTCACAGCACAGGTGAGGGCTTCTCTGTCCTCCAAAAGGAACATGTTGGACGTACCCACACAACACAGATGCCAGGACTTTCTCACCATTCCCGTTCCAAGTGCAGGATCTCATACAACTTTTAACTCTTCCTAATTACGGAAGATCCCTGCACAACCGCGCGGGCGGCTCGTGGGTGGGGTTTGGGTGTGGGCTTCGAGGTGGTGTGATACCATGGAGTTCCTCGGGTGGAAGGGGGCTCCCTTTCTACCCCGGAAAACTCTCTATACTCAGCCTGAGGGTTTGCAGGTGTAAGGACCACAGGAAAGAGACTCGAGCTGTATGAATTACTCTTCCCCAGCACCTCCCTCCATCACCCGTCCTCACAAAGGCATCAATAATCTGAAGCAAATGCCCTCAGCAGACTGTCTGGGGTTGTGCCATGTGTTGTACAGAGAGACGAAGAGTTTCTCCGGCCCCCAGCTTCGTCTTTCCCTCCTGCCCTCTCCCACTGTCATCACTGATTTTCCTTGGCACTCTACACCAATCCTCTGCTCTCATTTACAATTCTCTCCCTCTATCCTTCTCCTTCATTCCAGATATCTCCCTCCTGCCATCCCACCTCCTCTTCGTCATTCCCACAGGCTCTCTTGAGCCTGACTGCCTCCCCTCCTCAGCAGTGAATCATAGACTTGTTTAGGTTGGAAAAGACCTTTAAGATCATTGAGTCCAACCGCTACCCCAGCCCGGTCAAGTTCACCACTAAACCATGTTCCTAAACACCACATCTACACAAGTTTTAAATACCTTCAGGGATGGTGACTCTGCCACTTCCCTGGGCAGCCTGTTCCAGTACTTGACAACCTTTTGGGTGAAGAAATTTTTCCCAATTTCCAACCTAAACCTCCTCTGGTGCACCCTGGGGTCATTTCTTTTCGTCCTATTGCTTGTTACTTGTGAAAAGAGACCAGCATCCACCTCTCTACAACATCCTTTCAATAAGGTCTCCCCTCAGCCTGTTTTTCTCCGAACTAAACAACCCCAGTTCCCTCAGCCACACCTCATCAGCATTGTGTTCTAGACCCTTCACCAGCTTCCCTGCCCTTCTATGGACACTCTCCAGTGCCTCAATGTCCCTCTTGTAGCCAGGTGCCCCAAACGGAGCACAGTATTCGAGGTGCGGCCTCACCAGTGCCGAGCACAGAGGGCCTGGGCAGGAGGAGAGCCAGTGCTGCCCTCGCCCTGCCCCAGCCCAGGATGCCCCTCGGGCCACACCGGCAGCGAGGGAAGGGGCACCTCTGCGTGCCCCCCCAACCCTTCCTCTCCGCTTCCCTCCTGCTCTGCTCCTTTTCCTTCTTCGCTCCCTCTCCTCCCCGCCGCCTCCCCTCTCTCCCCCTCCAATGGCGCTCCCCCCGTCCTCAGTCCTTTGGCTCCCTCTAGCTCCATCCCCTCCCTCCGCCGCCCCGACCCCTCCTC
>NW_008618118.1:0-7627 GCF_000691845.1 Merops nubicus
TCTTAAAATCACCAGCACTAGGTTTTATTTGCCTGCCCATGCCTGCAATGTTAGTGGTGTGTTATTTGCTTACGATTTCCTAAGAATTCTCTTACAGTGCATTATAATAATACTCAATATTCTCTCTCTTCTCTTTTCTCCTGCAAGAACATTAAAAAACTTCTGAAGATCCCCTACAGCAAGTCCCACGTGAGCATGGCAGTGCATCGCATTGGGAGGACACTCCTCCTGGATGAGCTGGACATTCAAGAGCTCTTCATGAGATCCTCTCAGGTTAACTGCTTGGTTTTGTTAACTGTGTCATCTGGTCAAAAGGCATTATATGAAGAATAGTGTAGCCAGCAAGAAAGCACATAGGTATCAAAGTTCCTGAGCATCATACTTGTCTGAGTACAAAAGGTACTCCATTCTGCAGCAACTGGTTTACCCACAAATTGCATCTGATGTCCTGTATTTATGGGATTGTAGGGTTAAAATTCCATGTCCCACGTCCCACTTTCCTGTAGTTACTTCGAGGTAGCTATACTTACTACTATTAATTTTATTATTAATAAGTTTTTATTACTGTATAGCCTCTTACTGTCTATCTGACTTTCTAATGAAGACAACTCTTCTAGAAAATATATTTTCAATAAATGACCAATTCAAGACTTGAGCTATGAAGTTAGTTTCTGAGTTTCTTCTGTTGCTGTGGATGACTATTCATAACTTAATAAGGCACTTGGTTTACTTTGCAGAGGCTTCTTGATATTAATTTCACATCTATGTTATTGACTAGACAGGGGACTGGACATGGCTGAAAGAATTTTATCAAAGGCTGATTGATCAGAAGTGGCAACGAAAAAAGAAGAGTAAAGAACATTGGTACCAAAAGGCTATCCTTTCTAAATTCTTGTATTACAGGTAACCTTGTGCCTGCATGAATCTTGATTTCTGCACCACTTACATTTGCCTGGTTGCTTGTACTGAAGTAAATGTTAAAATTCCATTGTGGTCTGTCTTATTTACTGATTTATCCTTATACAGAGGAAATTAAGGGGTGAGATCAGGAAATAACATGTAAATGTTGTACCAGAAATTGACAGATTTTAAAGTGAAATTAAAGTATTAAAGGATAAAATAATCAGTGTGACTTAATTAGCTGTGTGTCTCAATATTTCTGGATTTGAGGGAAGAATAACTTAAATGCACAAGGTAGATTCTGATGCCTGCTGTAATTCTGGGGAGGTTTGAGCAATGTCTAGCTTGGCAGTCTAGCAAATCTTTTAGCTTATTAGCAAAACCATTCTTGGGAGAACAGCACAGCAAATGTAACAGTTCTAAAATGGACCTGTTTGCATGTTGTCCACTGAACTTTTTAATGTTGTTTTGTCAGCATTAATGGTGATGGAGCTGCTCAGCCTGTTCCTTCCACTTCCAAACAGCACCAGGAGGGTCCTGTTTCAGGTGAGAGTGATGAAGCAGGAAGGGCCTCCTGGCCAGCTCCTTTTGAGATGCCTTCTGCGTTGTCTGAAGAGCCAGGTGCCTCTAACCAGGTTGGTGTGTTCAATGTTTTAAATGGCACCTCAGTTTTTCTAGAGACATAGACATTGAACGGTTTTCCAAAGTTGCTGCTGCAGTATTTGCTGAGAGAAATGAAATGCAGTATTAGAAGGATGTGGCAGTATGTGTGGTTTAGCTTATGCCAGTGTTTCAGAGCTCCAAATTTCAGAAATATTTTGGTCTTTCAGACTATAATATAATATAGGCATTGATTCAATTTTTGAGAGGTTGAAAGATGTGCTACATTCATTCTACATTAATATAATAATGATGTTACAGTTATGCTTAGAGTTGCCAAGTGCCTTGGTCAGCAAACTTCCAAAGGTTCTAGGTTACATTACCCATAAAATTGTAACTACATGTGTTGTGGTGCAGTAATATTGTAAAGTGGAGAAATATTTTAGTGCCTGAAATCTTTTAGAAAAAGGACTGCTCCTCTTTTCCACCTTCTTGAGGAACCGTTGCTGAACACAGCAGGCTGCTTATCAGAAAGAAGCTCTTGTGCATTTGCACAGTGTTATTTTCTTTAATTTGTAAGACATCAGGACAGAGGCTTTACTTCTAGAGACTGATAATCTGGTGCTGATCCTGGGGTGATAAAGAGTTTCTCTAAACACTTTCCGATTTCTCTCCAAAGCCTCTGAGAGCATAAAGTACAAAATTTTGGTACTAGCTATAGAAAAGAAGCATTCTAGTCACTTGACTAGAGGCTTTTTGTATTTTAAGACGTATTTATTTCAAGATGTTAGAGGCAGAGGTTTTTTCCCTTATGTGCTTTTCTTGTTCAGACTATTATTCTTTTTTTTAGTGGCCTAACTTTTCCTCAGCAGCAGAATCACTCCTTATCCTTGTGCTTTTCACAGGGCAGTGTGCCTCTTGAACCCTCATATATAGTGGGGCATGTGGCCTCAGCCCCCAAAGAACAAAACCTGACTCCTTTGTTCAATGATGGGGAAAACAGTCAGGTATGCTATCTGTGGAATTCGAGCTCAAACACTGAACCCCCAATCTAAACAAACATTTTAAAAAATTTGGTCTAAATTGGAACTAAGAGAAAAACTAAGTCCCCTGTAGAAGTAGCTTCTGTGGCATCTGTGACCTCAGTCTTTTAAGTTAATGTGAGTGCGTAGTGTAGTCATGATGTGCTGTCTTTTATTTGCTGCTTTTGCTCCTTGCTTCCTCCTAATTCCATGGAATTTCCTAGAGAAGGAGTTTTATACTGCTGATTTATAGAGCAGTTCTTTTCTCTTTAATGAAGGGACTGAAAAATGACTTTGTTCGTAATATCTTGTGGACCTTTGAAGATATCCACATGTTGGTAGGATCAAATATGCCAATATTTGGAGGTGGGAGGTACCCTGCTGTGAGCTTGCGTCTCAGGTGAGTCCTGAAGTTACTGAGATCTCTGTGCTGGCCTTCACTGACTTGTTACTTTGCTTCCTGTTTAGCAGTCTGCATCTTGTTGGGCTGAACCTTTAATTTTTATGTGCAGTTTAAGTCTAAAGCTTGAATTTTATTCTTTAATGATGGCATTGCTAAGTGCAGGAAAATGAACAGTCCCAATGCTGTGCTGCTGCACTGGGGCTTGAGATGCTCTGCTGATATTCCTGGCTCTGATTTTTTTATTTATAGATCATTATATATATATATAATACAAAGGTGGTGGGGTTTTATTTGCAAGTATTGTATTTCTCCTGCTGGGATCCTGAATTTCAGTAACTACTAGCTGAGCATAAGGACTTAAAGTTTGTGACTGCAGATTCTGTCTTACTGTTCACTAATAGTGTACATTGATCATTTGATTTCCTGTTCCTGCCTATGCACAGGCAAAGAACCAGCAAAACCTTGAAACTCATTTGGTGCATTTGTCTTCTCTTTAAGACACATCTAGGAGTTAACAGTGTGTTGCTTTGGAAGGAGTTTTGGGAGGGCTGGGAGAAGGCTTGTGCTCTAACTAGTTGCAGTCTTTCTTTGGAATTTCTTAAGTTACTATCTGGGTAATAGTCTGACATCTGAAGCTTGTTGAAGTTTCAGTGTAAGTGTGGGAAAAAATTCAAAATTGCTGAGAGAATGGGAGTGTACTCCATTGGAGAGATCAGGACATCTCTTTCTTTGATAGAACTCATTGTTTGCCCCTTTAAAATAGGACAATTCACAAACACTTGTTTTGGTATCCATCCACTCTCAGGTGACTTAAATCTAAATCCCATTAGTAAACATCCCTCATGCTTTCTGAAGATTAAATAAAGACTTTAATGACACTAGAAATACTTGTTTTTAGGGACAACAACAAGCCAATAAATGTGCTAACAGGAATTGACTATTGGTTGGACAACTTAATATGCAATGTACCAGAGCTTGTGATGTGCTTTCATGTTAATGGGATCGTTCAGGTAAGTCTGGCTCTTTGCATTATGCCCACTTAATCCATTCTTCAGTTTCTGAAGTTGCTCCAGTTGTGACAGATCTTTCCATCTTCCTCTTCTGACAAAAAAATTACAAAAATCCTGTATTTATATTGCCACACTTAGCTGAGTTTCTGTTCTACTTGGTAGCATGTAGTTGTTTACTAGGCTGTGTAGCTTTCTCTGAGGTAATAGTTAAATGCTGCACCTTCACCACTTTTTTTCACCTTCTGTTCTTCATTTATCATGTTTGTCACAGAAGTGAATCCTCTTCAAAGCTTTTTATTGAGTAGTGTAATCATAATGTGCTTGGTTTTAAAGTAAATCATAGAAATTAGCTCAACTTACTATGCCACTATATCATAATAGTAGCCTTTGTTTCTTTTAGCAGTTGATAGAAACACTGATCTGTAGATTTTTTGGGGGGGTAGGTGGCAGAAAACCCTCCTAATCTTGAGTTTTAACATATATTCCTTGCAGAAATATGAAATGATCAAGACTGAAGATATTCCCAATTTGGAAAACTCAAATTTTTCTACCAAAGTGATAAAAGATATTGCTCAAAATATCTTATCTTTTCTGAAATCCAATTGCACCAAAGAAGGACATACTTATTGGTTATTTAAAGGTAAGTAGGTTTAGATCAATGTGAAAAAAAATTATGTTAATGTCATGTTGATTAATGAAAGGCCTTACCTTCCAGCAAGTGGGAGTGATATTGTAAAGCTCTACGACCTAACCACCCTTTGTGAAGAGACAGAAGACAAATACCAAAACCCTTTTACAATGCCAGTGGCAATTCTTCTATACAAGTGAGTTTTTATCCTTTTTTTGGTAATACTTTGTTCTTGGTGCAGTGGTATTTAAAGTACAGACCAAAAATTAGGATGGAATGAAAATTACATAAAATCTGCTTTGACACCTGAGTAGTAGGTGATATCTTTGGTAGACCCATCATAAAATTTGGGAGATCTACATTTGCAATTGTATTGTTTAAAGCTTTTTTTTTTCCTTCTAGCACAAATAGACTATCCAAGGATTTACTGTTTAACTTTCTTTTAGAGTTGCGTGCAATATGATGCTGAAGAAAAACCAGAACAAGAAACACTATGGCACTATCAGAACATTGCTCCTTAATTGTCTTAAGTTATTGGACAATGGCAGACATCCTCAAGTAAGAATTATGTGTTTCTTGCAGCTTGGTGTAAAGAAAACAGAAAGGGTGTCTTTGTTATACACCTGGTCATATTTTGTGTAGTGCTTCCCCCTCTGTTTGCAAGGAGAGAATTTAAATTCCTGCATAAACTTAGAAATCAATTTATGTTTAAGAAGCCTCAGACTTTTTTTTTTATTTTTTAAATTAGTAGCCTTTGCTGACCCTCATTTCTGCACAAGTCTTCTGGCCTGCTCCAAAAATGGACTTGTCATTACACTTGCTCGTTCACTCTCTTTCCCAAAAGCCTTTTTGTGTTTGGAAGCTGTGCAGACCCTGGAGGAGATCTTAGCTAGACCTTGTAAAACACAAATATAAGAACATTCTTACTCTGAATGTTGCAGCTGGCCAACCAGAGAGGTTATAGAGCCTCCATCCTTTGAGACACTCAAAGCCCAGCTGGATGCGTGTTGTGCTTTGAGCAAGGGGGTTGGGTTAGACAGTCTCCAGGGGTTCCTTCCAAACTCAACTGTTTTGTGGTAGGTGGGAGAGTCAGAAAAAGAAGCTCTGAACTCTTGATCTCTTCATTATGCTGTTGAGTGAGCCATCAGTACCTTGAGGTACTCTGCACTGCAGAAACAGTAAGAAAAGTAATGAAAAGGAGATGGAGTTGTCCTGACCTCCTTTGTTCCAGATACTTGATTCTGGTTCTTTCCTAAGAAAAACAGGGATCCAATTGCTCTGAATGACAAGTAGTTTATTAAAAGTTTAGGGGCTAAGAAAAACAGGGATCCAATTGCTCAAGTAGTCAATTGCTTAATTGACAAGTAGTTTATTAAAAGTTTAGGGAGGTAAAGCAAGTGTTACTGCTGCCAGATGGGCTACCTTCCTTTTTTGGAGCAGAAGCCAATGGAGTGTTCTGCTTTCTCATTGAGGTGTTGACTAGATCTATTCACTTTCTCTTCCTTGTCTTAAATTGAGAAATCTCTGAGTTCAGATTGATATAAGGGGAGAATCAATGCCCTTAACCAAAAAAGTAAACTTTTAGGGATACTGCAGGAGGCTCAGAAGCTGCTTTGTGGAGGCTGTGCTATGCTGACAGGGTAACTTAAAATTTCTACTATTTGTAGGCAATGCATCATAAATCTCAAAGAAATGTCCATGCTGAAATGTAATTCAAAGTATAACTTCATTTACATGGAAGTGGTCTAGATTTAAGCTGTTTTCAACAGAAAGTTGATCCCAAAAATGTGATGTGAAAAATCTGAATTGTATTTAAAATGGAATACAAGAGGAGGCATGGGATATGTTAACTAAATAAAGTCTTTTGTAGATCTCTTCTAAAGTTATGGAAAGCTCTCAAAATCCCACTAGAAGGTCTTGAAATTGTTTCTTCTTTTTTTTTCTTGTTTGAGATGCTTCCCTCATTTGCCTCTTGTATTCTACAAGGTTTTAAAACAGGGGCTACTCTTCACCAGTTGGTTTTTATTCTGTTCTAAACTCAATGAGGCTTGAATCCTTTTTCTTATGTGGGTTTTTTAACTCTTAACTGTTTAGTAGGGCAGGAGAAAGTGCTTATCTGAGCTGGTTAATTCAACTCATGCTCAGGAGTTACTTTCTCAGCAGTTGTATATTGGTTCAGAAAATAGCCTGGTAATTTTCTGGGATATTTTTGTTAACACCTCTGCAAGAAGCCCTCCAAAAATACACAAGGAGTTTATGCATATCTCTGAATAACTGACAACATACTGTCTGCAGTGATTTGTTCCTTAAATATTGTTAAAAACCCAGTGACATCTGGTCAGAGATTGTGTGTGTGTGTGTACAGGCTGTATTTACAACATATCAAATACCTTCTTGCATGTACTGTTCCCTCCTTTTTCTGAGACAGATGATATTGATGCTGCCTCTAAAAAGGAAAAATTAACATGAAAATAAATCACTGTTTTTCTCTCCTATTTAAAAAGATTATTGCTTCAGCAAACTACATGTTATCAGAGCTTTTTCAGTTGGATGAGCCTAAAAAAGAAGACAGTACAGACTTCCCTATAAATGGAAATTCTGATGAAAGCTACAGCGAGGAAGAGGAAGAAATGCCAGATAGTGATGAAAATGGTTCTTACAGTAACAGTTCTGATCCACCAGATGACAACAAAGCTGTGGCCATAATCAAGTCTGTGGGAGAGCTGTCAGTCCCAGAAAAGTACAAGTCTGTTCATAGGATACGTGTAAGTGAAGCTGTGGATTTCTTTTTTAAGGGTTTTCTTGAAAGATTCGTGTAGCAAGGTTTGTTACTGAAATTCGGGCACCTGCTAATTTGGTCTTGTGGTTAACTGAAGCATGAGGCAGTGGGGAAGGAAACTTCTCAAGAGCTGCTTATAAAATTGGAGGACTTTGAATTTTCCTGTGGTGCAGATTCAATGTAGATATCCCTCAGCCATTGTGCACATGTCCTTTGTGGCATGATTCTGCTTAGCTGGCTACAGGAAAATCAACCCTGACATGGCAGCAGAGAAAATGTTGGCAG
>NW_008618119.1:0-21629 GCF_000691845.1 Merops nubicus
GATTGCCTCGACCCAGATGCAGGACATCCATATGCCAAACGTCATTCAGATCTGGGAATTTAAACCCCAGCCCTTCATGAGGGTACAGGTTGAAGACTGTGTTCAGTTTTGGGTTCCTCACTACAAGAAAGGCACTGAGGTGCTGGAGCATGTCCAAAGAAGGGCAATGAAGCTGGTGAAGTCTAGAGAACAAGTCTTATGAGAAGTCACTGAGGAAATTGGGGTTGTTTATCCTGGAGAAAATGAGGAGTCTGAGAGAAGACCTTATCGCTCTCTACAACTACCAGAAAGTTGTCAAGAGAGGGGTGCCAGTCTCTTCTCCCAGGTAACAAGGAAATATCTTCAAGTTGCACCAGGGGAGGTTTAGGTTGGCTATTAGGAAAAATTTCTTCAACTAAAGGGTTGTCAAGTATTGGAACAGGATGCCCAGGGAAGTAGTGGAGTCACCATCCCTGGAGGCATTTAAAAGATGCGTAGACTTGTTTTTTAGAGGCATGGTTTAGTGGTGGACTCGGCAGTGTAAGGTTAACAGACTTGATGACCTTCAGGGTCTTTTACAACCAAAACAATTCAATAATTCTATGATTTGAAGTGTGGCCAGTTTATTGTGACTAGTTGGTTTCTGCCCCAGCAAGAGTTTGAAATCAAGAGGTTAGGAAAGAAAAATTATAATTACCTCTCTTTACTGTGACTTGTAACATATAAATGATGTTGGTAAAACAGTCAGAGCCTTGGGGGCACTAAGGGCCCAGGTTTCACTGCCAGGCCTCCCCTTGACCCTGCCTGTGGCCCTGGGGCACCTGGGCAGGGCCCACCTGCAGGCTGGCATCTGGGCCTGCCCCCTCCCCTGGGAGGTGACAAATACCCAGGGCTGGAGCAGCCCCCACTGTCCTCCCCTGTCACCCTCTTTCCCCGCTGGGGCAGAACATGGCTGCCAGGCCCTACCTTGCTCCCCCAGGGAACCACCATCACTCCTGGGCCCTGGGCAGGCCCCAGTCCTCACAGTGCCCTAAAAGAAATCAACAGCTTGATATCTTGCTGCTTGTGTGATAATAGAAACAACAAACCAAATACTTCACCTGACTAGAGGAAATATTGTTTGAGAGGTTTGAGCTAGTGTCAGCTAGAGATGAAGGAAGCAAACAGAAAGCTGCCAGTCTTGTGCTAGAACAGCCTGGTCAGAAACTGGTAATGTGGCCTAAAAGGGACTTTTGCTGCTTATACACTGATTTTCTATTTGGTAATACTGTCTTCTAGCATTAATCATTCATTCTCCCTAGCCTGTGCAGCTATAATCATTGTAAATATTTCAGAATTATGCTTTATGCGTGCTGCCTTCATAGACTGGGAGCATGACAGTGGCAACACAGGAAAGGAGTCCGGTTTCTTCAGAGCAAACATATTGCTGGTCTTCTACCAGCCAAACAGCTGATTTCAAAAATTGTTCTGAAAGTAAGGGTATTTATTTTTATAGCACTGCATATTGTTGTTTGGTTGCACATACTGTTTATGACTGGCATTGATCCTGATTTAGAAAGCTGGAATTTATCTAAATTCTGTGCAGTTAAGGAGGTATGTAGAATAAAGCTACAACTGTTTGAAGACAAGTTCTTTACATGGTTCATGGAAGACAAGAGGCAACAGGCATAAGCTGAAATAAACCAGTTCATACTGGACATAAGGCGATTTTTTCCCTTTAGGGACACTGAAGCAGTGGAGCAGTTGTTCAGAGCAGTTCCTAGCCTTGGAGGGTTTCAAGACCTGACTGGATCAAGCCTTGAGCAACCTGATCTGATATCATGGCTGACCCCTGTCTGGGCAGAAGGCTGGAATTAAAGACTTCCTGAACTCCCTTCCAACCCCAGTGATGTATGTTTGTAATCAAAATAGTTACTACAATGACAGATTCCCCCTCACCCTCCCACATGTATAACAAGCTAAGATGGAAATTAATTGTTGGAAAATTAAAAGTTGCTGCTAAGGTAGAGTGGTTTCCTACCTCAATTATACCGCTGTATTACTTTTTCTTCTGGTAACTATACAAGATTGTGGCATGAACTAATTACTAGAAGATACCTTTTTAGTCGAATTCCAACTTCTTCAGATGCTGTCTTGCATAGAAAGAATATTCAAGTCATTTCCTTACAATGGGAGGGAATTTTAAAAAAAAAAAAAAATTGTCTTTATCCAACTGAGAAATTTAGAGAAATCTTTGGGGAATTATATCCTACTTTTTCTCTCATTCTTATGAAATTAAAACAAATGAGATGAAATGTTTTCCAAAAACTACGCCTTTCCAAAAAATATCTGGGATGGGAAAAATGTCATCTCAAGAAGTACTTTCTTTCTCTTTTGCTTACTTTCTTCACAGAGGTCCCCAAAAGGAAAAGGAACCATGTTGTGCATAAGATTGGCTTCAGAATTGCAGCAAGTTTCTTGTTTTAAGATAATTATATCCCTTGATATGTGTCAAAGGAAGACACAGCCAAGCACAGGTCTGTTTCCTTCAGCTTTTTCCAGACTCTTACAATCATAGAATCATTTAGGTTGGAAAATACTTGTTTTCAGAAACATTCCTGAAGGTCCTGCAGGAATAAAGAGTCAGGGGACGGGCATATGCTGCAAAGATGAGCTACACTTTCATCAGAAAACTGGTGAAGAAGAGTCTGGGGAGGACTGTAGAATTCTGTCTGGTAACAATCTGTACATTTCAGTAATGAAAAAAAATGAAAGCTATGCAAGGTAGGATTTATTCTACAAACCCTGAGCTCATGTTGATCTCTAAACCTGACCACAGCCACCATAGAGACAGATGTAGACATTTCTGAAACATATGATCTTGTTTAGCTGCAAATTAAGAGCATCGATGCAGGAATTCCTAGGTGAAATTTCATTGCCTAAGTTACATCAGGAAATCAAATTCAGCCACAATATTGCCTTTATAACTTACAAAAATTCAGCTGTTTAGTTATTATTGATCAATAGCATCAACTCTATAACAGTGACTTTAAGACTTGCCTGCTTTTGTTAAAAGATGTGGCATAGTTTGAGACCAATATTCATGTGATACAATACACGAGCCTTCAAATAAAACACAATGTAAGCCTGTCCATGATTGAAGAAAATATATTGTCATTTAGTAAACTAAGTGCCCTAAAATAATTGTGTGGTATGAGCTCAGGCTCACCAGCGACTATTCAAAACTGATTCTCTCTCTGATCAAATTATGGAACTTTTCAATAATGATTTTATGACTTCCATTACATTAAATGCCACCATGCCTTTATCAACAAGAAAAATGGTGCTGCAGTGCCAAGTGTTAGAGCACCACATACAAAATTTATCAGCTACCACTTCTGAATGAAAAGTGCACTGCTAGTGTTCATGCTTTTCTAAATACAGAAATAAACTGAGGTTGCAGATTTATAAGTAGATAATGAAAAGGCTGACTTTAGGACTCTCCATCTCACATCCTTGAGGGTACAATATGGCACAGGGCTGTTCCTAACATGTAGCATCTTCTCAGGGTTAATACCCCGAGGCTAAAAATACCAATTACCCAACATAACACCTTGCTACAGATTACAGCAGCCTTTTTAAGTAGCCTGGGTCAAATCCTTGGCCACATCTTTGATGACAGGGTTGCCTGAGTAGGAATAGACATCCCAATGTACAACACTGCTTATAGGCAATACAACAGATTTTACCATCACCCATGACTTTATTAAAAGCCTGGCTCTAAATGAAGGCTAGTACACTCAGGTCCAGATCAAACCTGCTCTTGGAATAAGATAGAAATATGCCTGAATCTTTTAACCAAATTACTGCATCCCTTTAAAGCATATGTAAAACAGTAGTAATGGTAATGATCTGCTTGTAAGATAGTAATGAATGCAGATTTCAACATTTTTTGAGGTTGCTATACTACAACAAGGTAATATCATTTCTATTGCAAGCCAGGTATACTCAAAGCACTCAAAAAATTATATACAGCCCTGACAAAGGAAAGAGGCAGACTAAAATCAACCAAAGGACAGAGTTCTGAAAGCACTTACAGGCAATGAGCTGAATAAACTGGATTTCTGGCTGGAAAGACTCTTTGACATCAAGCTGAAAAGTGAGAATTGTCAGTATTGCCCCTGTTGGCAAAATGAGCTTAGGTTTTCATCTCAGAGTACACTGACAGAAGTCCTCAAGACAGCAGAAAGGAATTTTTGTTGATTTTGGAAGCACAGCTTCTAGCATCAGATTTTTCAAGCAGATTTTGATGGTGTGAATAGGGCATCCAGAATTATGACAACTTTAACTACGACAAACAGATTCTTGACTATAATCCAAAAGAAGTTCTTAAGGAGGCATGAGAGACAGTTTGGGCATCTTTCGTTTAAGGAATCTAAACCTTGTGTAAAGATCTTTGAGATTTTATGCTGTCCTGAAATATTCCCAAGTAGATCAATGTAAATAATTGATTTTTCCAGTGACGATCCAAACTGAATAGCAAAAACAAACTCACTCAGAAATAAACACTTTACTTGATCTGAAAAAAACTTTAAAAAGCAAACAACATATTAAACAAAAAAAAAATCAAAACATTGCAAGGCTTTGTTTGCAAAGATAACCATTCTGTTTTAAAACTTTTTCCTGAATTAGGTAGTAAATAAAAGTTTTACTCTATTTTTCCTTTCAGCAAATAAACTACATGCTAGAAAGTAAACAGACAAGGTCCTTGGAGTATCTGGGTCTGCAGCAAAGCTGGAACATGTTATATTCATCTACAGCTTACCACTTGAACCAGCACTGGATGGTTAAAATTCACGCTATGCGTTCTTTCCTTGTTATTATTCCAACAGAAAGAATTTTAATGGATAGATGAACATCTGCCAGCTTGAGATTTTAACATCTGTTTTTTCATAAAGGCAGACTAATAGGGAAGACCTCAGCCAACATTTTGCCAAAACAGGATTTTTCATCTCAAACAAACATACACCCACCAGATTTCTGTGGAGACTGTGGGGAGAGGCACCTGGAGAAGCTTCTTCCTTTTTTTCCCCCATCCTCTTTTCTTTAATGCCCCATTCCAGAACAGCAGCAGCTAGAAAAACACATGTTCTACATTATTTGATTTCTATTTTAACTTAGCAGGACTAATTCCAATGTGATTGATTCTACATGATAGTTTTTACATATAGTTTTAAGAAGAGACCCAACTTCATGCCAGTGGTACTTTTTTGGGCATGGGGGCATCATCAGGGTTAGGCAGTGACAGTGTCATTTCTGTCTGCCCTGAAGCACTTCTTTGGGCTAGGCACCCTGAACCACACAACTATTGTGTGTCACCATAAAGAATGGGCAAAATACTACATAATCTTGCTCTCTTCTGTGGTACAGAAAAATTTTTGTTCCTTTTCTCCTCCAAGTCTTAAATCCTTCTGGTGACATACAGCTGAGGCAGCTATTTCCTCCATTCCACCATGCAGAGGTGGCTGGATGCCTAGGGACAGGATGCGTGCCATAGGAGGCAGTATAATTGGAGTGGATGGACTCCCATTTGGCCAAAAATAGATGCAACCAGACTGTAAATATAACCAAGAAAGTAAATGGTAACAACAACTCCCAACATCTGTTAGGATTTTTTAAATCCTGAGTACAAGACATATAGTATCTTGAATCTCATGGATATTTACTCCCAAAAAGAGTTGGAAAAAAAATTGCTTTGTCATCTGTTTTACTGTTTATCAAGTTTAAAATATTTCTTACAGGTATTGCAAGGCATGTCTGGAAAGCGCCACAGAGATTGTACAGGCACCTGTTTCTGAGACAGTATACAATATCTTATTCTCACAGAGTACCTTCTATCTTCGGGTATAAAAGTGCTTTAACTTGTTACATCTCTGCCAAGTAATATTACCTCTGTTCTGATTGTAAATTGAAGAATAAAGCACTGAAATTACTTAGGCAAAGGTATGCATAATAATTCAGTAGAAGAGTTCGGAGTCGTGGTTTCCAGATGTCCCATGACAATGCTTCTCTCACAAACCAAATTTATTTTTTTATTTAGAAAAATAGATAGCAGTAGCACATTTTCACTGAAGAACAGTAGCCAGTAAATTTTGTACAAGCTGCTTAAACTTTCACAGCATCAGCTGCACTGTAATACCATATTTCTTGTTTATTAAGGCATAGAAACACATAAAGTAATGGAAGGCATAAAATCATTATTGAAAAGCTCCATAATCTGACCACAAAGAGAGAAATAGTTGTGACTGCCTTAAAGGCTTAGCTTATTCTTTGGCAGCTTTAACTTTTTTTTTTTTTTTTTGCGATGGATCCTTGATACCAATGACATTGTTACCAGAAAGTTTCGAAGTTACATCAAGAATGCTTACCCAATGCCTAGAAAGGACTCCAAGACAGAGATTTCCTGGCCATGAATATGAAGTACTGCATGTTAATTTATGAAAGTTATTTCTTTAAAGGCAAGAGAAAGGACACTGAGATATCTTTTACTTATGGTTTTGTATACTTGCTTCTTCTATGGCTTAAGACTTTCCTAATTAAGAAAGGTTACCTCACAGCTGCAACTAAAGGACCTGGCACTTGATGATAAACATCCAGAATTTCAACTTTTCCAGAGTTTAAAGACACAGTTATTGACCTCTATAGAGATATATGAAGTTTGCATTCCCTTTGTAAAGCATGGCCTATCCCTTTGTACCCTTCAAATCCATCAGAAGAAGCAACTCCATTTCTTGGAGGCATGACATGAACCGTGATCAGAAACATCAAAGCTAGTGCTAAATCACAAAGTGCAAACTGCAAAATCTTACATGGCTACAATATACCGATCCCAAACTGAACAAGAAGCACAAAGACTATCCATTCCCAGCATTGCTTACAGAGCAGGAGCAAGACAAAGTAAGGGTGTATCTTTTTGCCTCACAGCTGGAGACAAAAAGTGAAAGATCGACTAATGAGCTAAAGAAAACTTCAAAAGAACTGAACATGTGCTAATTCCAAACATGTACCGTGTTTAAAACACACTGTTGAAAAGCAGACAATCTTCTTCAATTTTCTCACACTTGAAATGAGAACTGCAATAAATGTGTACACAAGAATCTATGCTTTAGCTATCTGTAGGCTGATACAACTAAATAGTAATTTACATTAATTCAAAACCCAGTAGAGAATGCAGCAATTGTAAAATCTTGAGATCATTAGGGCAGAAATCAATGGCCATTTTGGAAGATAATTATCTATTTAGACATAAGGCACAGCAACAAAAAATATTATTGCAAAATATAACCACCTGCAACTGGCCATTTTTGACACCAAAATATTTGGAAATAAGATTTTTTTTTTTTCTGTAGGCATTTAATCAAAGGCCTAAGTGACTTTGTAGGCTACTAAATCATATTTATTAAATAGATTAAAAAGTGATTTCCTAAAATATGTACTTCTTTCTTAGTTGTACTACCCTTGAATTGAGACTGATCCCAAAGGATTTCAGGACTCTTGTCCTTATCTCCTGTTCTAAGGATAGTACATGAGATTGTGTCATTCACAACTGTTTTAGTTTGCTAAAATAGTAAGGACAGATCACCTGAATTTAAAACAAACAGACACAAAAAAACCCACAAGCAAACACTAAAAGTATAAAAAACACTTGCACTATGTTAAAAAATTAATAATAATCATCACACAGTTCAGAAACAAAATGGAATATTACATGGGCAAGAGAAGCAATAGAAAAAGTTTTTTGTTGTCAATAGGAGTGGGACTTTGGAATCTCTAGGGTGAGAAAGGAAGCTTCTTAGATGCTTAGAAACCACAGTGCAGAGTTTTGATGGGGTGTCAACAGATGGTGAAGGCATCACAGTACCTTAGCACACTTGTTGGGTCCCTCCAGATCCCTGCTATTCCTAGGTTTAGGTGCCTTGGCAAGTCAACACATTATAGGAAGATCTCAAATCTGATACAACTAATATGTCCCCATGCAATATATCTCAATCAGCTAGCTGCTATATTTGACAAACTAGGAAAGACAATTCCAGATACTTTCAGCACTACAGAAGTTCAGACACACAACATAACTCTAACATATAAGACATATCTCTATAACAAATACATTTTCCTGAAGATTAAAAAAAAAAAAATAGGCATTTTGTATTGACTACAAAATGCCAAACCTCTTTAACAAACAAGGTAAATCATAGTTTTATAATTAAACTTTCCTTTCCAGATTACAGCAGGCATGTAGCCAATAGGTGCTTGAACAGAGAGACCTGGGCTTTGCTGCTGACTGTTCCTCATTCATCAATCAAAAGTCTAAAGAGCTATATCAGCTTTTCTCATTTCACTCCACAGAGGATACCAATCTTTTCTCACAACTTACATGTGTGTATATAACTTACACACACACATATCTGATGTTCATATATTAAGCCTTAATTCAAAGCTCTGTTTCCATGGAAACAGCAGCAAGTAGTTACGTGTCAAAGTCCTATTAATTTCTCCTTGAGCATGAAATGGATGAGCATCTGCTGGAAACACACTTTCAAAAGAGTGACAACTGCAATACAAATACAGTTCTTAACTCCAGGTTTTAATATTACCTCTTTCCAGAAACATCTATAGAAAAATTCAGTTGAACTGCTGGATTACACCAGAATTCATACAAGTACACTAACTGAGGAATGAGAGTCTGAAGACAACATGTTAGTCAAGAACTGATTATCAAAAAGTGTTTTGTGCAAATCTGAAGTGAAGAACAGCTATGTTTAGTAAGAAGAATCTAAGGTCTCCATTTTCCAAGCTTGAACTGTTACACTGTTTGCATTTAGTATACCTTTAGGATCACTGGCAGAATCCGAACTCGGAGCAAACCAGGTCTCAAACAATGTAACCCCAAAATCTTTTGATAAATGGTTTCTACATCAAAAGGACCTCCACATATCTGTTTTTCCTGAGTAGAGATCAACCAAACACACTCTTAAATACTTTCCCAAATTCCTGATCCAAGTCAACAATTATAAACATTCAAAGAGAAATGAAGATATTTTCCAAAAATGAAACTTAAAAATATGAAGTGACAACATATCCATACTGAATGTTTCATCCTTCAAGCATTTCTCTTATATCTTCGTTACTATCACAAATAATCTGAAGACCCAGCAAGAGTTTCATGAGGAAAATATTAGGAGTACTTGGGATTTGTAAAATTCTCCCAAGAAAATGCCTTTCCGCAAGAGCATTACCATATTTATACACTTTGTAATCAAGTAGTCAAAATTTTCATTTGTTTGATCTAGCTGTAGCTTCAAGCACTGTCCAAAGGCAACATGTCTGGAGGAAAGAGCCCACCTAGCAGTTTTCTCTGAACTTAGTATACAGAAAATAATTTTTAAAACAGGAAAGGAGATAAGTGAAAAAAATAATTTCTGTCAAACCCAAGCAATTAATGCAGATACAGAATGTCAACAGACTTGGAAAAAACACAGATTTGAAAAATATTGTTCTATTAATTCATAACACATTTCTGATAGGTACCAAGCTTTAAAATAATAGCAACATTACCCAGGAAGCATGTCTAGCAACCCTTAACTCAAAACTGTGTACGTGAACTGCAGACTCTGAGTACTTGCACTCTTTTTGTGGGTATGAAAGGGTGGTATGTAGGCTTTGATCTTTTAATAACTCTTCTTAAGAGGGTTTAAATGCATGAATTAATCAGTGGTCTCCTGAAATGCATTAATTAATTCTACTTTGGAAATTATTATTATGTAAGCATATTACATAAGCTGGGGCATCTAAAGTTTACATTCATCTGGTAACTTCTGTGAAAATCAAGAGCCAGTCTGCGTTACAGCAAGGAACAGAAACCGCTGTGCAGGATGGTTGGACACTTAACAAGTGGAACGTTCAAATCGCATTACTGTAAAAGTAACAATTTAGGGGGATGCCCTCAAAAATTTAGTGGGAATAATTAAAGGAATCTGAAATGTGACTCTTTTTTTTTTCATTTTCTTTGAACTAAGTGCGTTACTACTATATCCTTTGTATTTTTCAGACAGTATTAATTTTCAGGACTGTGAGGGGGAAGGCCTGGAGGGCAAACTTGAAAAAGATTAGTCTAATTCAAGTCCTATGTACAGAAGAGAGAGTTTTATCTGTCAATTTGAAAGAGAACTTTAAAGACGCTGTGATATGGAGCGGAATTATCACCGCTATTAATTGCACAGGCATATTAAAAAGACCCTGGAAAGTGACCTCCTCTAATACAGAGAATGCATGTAGAAAAATATGTCTTAATCTTCTTTTCTGCGCTGAGATAAATGTCAAGTGTATCTATCACCTCAATTAACCATAGGAAAAAAGCTGTCAAAATCTAATTCTTTTTTTGACAAGGCGTTTATTCCGAAACCAGCAGAGGGAGAAACAGGCACTTGTATTAGAAAGAGATGAGTGTCAAAGGGTTCTGAAACACATGGTGAGTTTTCCATGTGCGAAATGCTGATTAGAACCATGGTAAATCAGTGCTAGTGTGTTCTGGGTTTGTTGCCTGAGCTACAGTAAAACTGAGGCCTTTGTGGCATGGTTTACTTCAGCATTGAGGTTGCATTAACAAAAGAATGTTTTTCAGCTACAGTACCATGCAAAATGTGAATGAACTGGCGAAATGAAAGAACCTTAACTTCAGGAACATTAAAGACTATTTTATAGAATATTGTAAAACATATTTGTTGTGATAGTTTACTTACTCGTTGGTTTTTTCTCCTTTAAATAGAATTGAAACCTTTGTGTTCCTTTCCTTGTTACATCAATATGATCTCATCAGGGTATTAAAAGGGATTCACCCATCATCAGCTTGATTCATCCACACAGAGGTTTTCCTATGCTACCCTTGGTTTCATTGCAGAACAGCAATAAAAAGCAAAGGAGAAAAACAATATTTTCACATATCTTTTTCATAACTCAGATTTGAAAGCAAAATGACTGAACTCCCAATAAAACATTCCTATTAGGGGCCACTTGAAAGAATTCTGCCAAGTAATTGATACAGCCAAACATTGCTTCAGCTAGAAACCATACAAAAGAGGAAAACTGTCTATCTAAAGCAATGTATTCGGAAAGAACAATTTGGGGCCCTGAGGTTGCCCTAAATATCATCCAGGTTTCTATCTTATTTTCAGATTTTGATACGTGTGCATCCATTCAGGTTTGAGACTCCTGACTAGAACAAGAGAGTTTTGAACTTCCTTTTTAAATGACAATGGAGCTTTTAATGCAAAGTATTAATTTTGAGGGGGGAGGGGAATGTAAGAATTGAGATTGAAATGCAGTAAAAGTGTAGGGTTTTTCAGCCCCTAGAGCTAAATCATTTCATATCCCTCAAGATGAAAAGCATCTCAGAGAAGGACTATGATGTTCTTTGCCACTGTCCATTTTCCAGAAACAAATGATGCCCAGGAAATCTGCGTATACACACTGGAAATACATATGACCTGTGGTGTTTGTTGGAGGATAGAGGTGCATTCAAGGATTAAAACAATTGCATCTCACAAAAAAGGACAGGTTTCCCTAGGGAAAGCTCTAGTATCACTTGTCAGCTGTAGCACAACTGAAAAACAACAGATCAGTCCTCCACTTGTTTACGTTGTCATATGCTGTTAATTCAGTGGCAATCTGTCATACCATGTCACAACTGACTCCCTATTTCCGTAAGAATAATGCAAATAACAGATCCTAAAATCTTAATAATACAAACAGGAGTCCTCAGGCAGGCGCCTGCTCTACTAAATTTTTTTGCTGCTGTTCCAAACATCACTCCAAATTAAAAATTGGCCAAGTTAGAATTACATCAGGTATGTTCCTCTTACAGGATTTGTGCTAATAGGAGCAACAGGTAAGGCATGCAGTCTTACTAGCCACAATGAAAGCATGCGTACATCTGCTAATATTCAAAACAAAATAGTACCACTGATATTTTGGAATATATCAATTATAGAACTTAGATAATTTGCAAAAAGTGAAATAGAGCAAAGAACCATTGAACAAATATTAATTATGGCACAGAGGATTCAGGCTTTGAGAATGGAGAAATTTTCTGTTTGTTTTTTTCTAAACTCATTGAAAAGAATTTGGATAGAAAAGTCTCAGTATTCTGGGAAAATTATATGAATAAAGTACAAGGCAATCATGCATGTATAAAAATGTGATTAAAATCACATAATCATTCAACACAACATTCTCTCCCATTTCATAAGCTACAAGCACTCTGCAGCACTCACTTAAAACTGTTAACAGCAGTGGAAGGATTCACTTTCCCATTTCCCCACATACTGTATCAGCTCTGCCAAGAAGGTGGAGGGGGGTAACCCACACCACTAAAAGCAAGAATCTGGAAGCTTTTTTAAATTCCAAGAAGGAAAAGTGCTATGCTACTCAATGATACTTTAGTCCAATAATGGTTACACACTCTAAATTAGATCTAAATATGTTCTCTTCCCTTCTCTCAACTTCCAGGCAAAATGGGCACATGGTCTTCTCAACTAGAAATCCAGACCTGTCAGCTGTGCTTCTGGGCTTCTAGCCATTGCCAAAGTGGGATTTCCAGCTTAAGCTCAGCTGGGCTCCAGCTCTCCAGTACTGCCCTCACATGCCTCAGGGGGCCTGACTTGGAACTCTAATACACAGCAAATGTACAAAGTGCCTGCTGAGCCTCAGCAGCAGTTTACATGTATCTTTTTAAGCTTGCAGCAAAGGTGAGATAGTTCAAGTTTGCTCAAACCTGCTTTTGATTGCAGACTTAACATGCACTGAGTTACCCTGACTCACCTAATGCACAACATTTTCTGGCTTACAGTGTTTGTGTGCATATCAGATAGAATACAGGGGTCTCTGAAGGACAAGAGAAAGTGCAGCATGTATTTTAGTGTTTTTAAATGGGAAACCATTCAGACATTTATTCGGAACGTATAGGACACAGCTACTAGTGATACAGCACAGATTTCTGCCATCAGAGAAGAGGAATGAAAGATGCACCAGTCTATTCCCACTAGGAATTCATCACTGGCGTATGCCAAAGTCCTCCACACTCAATAGGCCATGTGAGGCTTTGCAATGCAGCACAAGATAGTACAGCAACAAAGGTGGTACACACAGGGGGTTGCTCTGTGGATCCAAGGAGGAAGCTCACGTTTGGTCAGTTTATTCTGGAGCAGTAACAAGATTTTCAGTTGTTGCTGCTCTTTGGTTCTGGTGCAGAGGCCAAGAATTCATAAAAAGAACAGCTCAAGATCCCATACAGTCAGAAGAAAATATCACTTTGAACCAGCCAGATTGATCCTATCTGATTCCCAGGGCTATATTTCTCTTTGGCCTTTTTATCCCCTTTTTCCTGGATCTACGCTTGCACTTCAGAAGAGTCTTATTAAACAAGTTTCCATTATCAAATCAAGGCACAAACTCACCTCCACTCGTTGTTCACAATATCACACGTTATCATGTAGCAGCTCTACTGATGCTGGCACATGTTTTACAGATAGCAAAAGAGGCAGCGAACAGTTAATTCACTGTTCCTGTGTCCCTGTCTGAGCTCCAGTACTTGTCTGGAAGGCGACCAAGCAGCTTGTCTTCAGCTCTAGTTTCTCACTCACTTGATGACACAATTTTTCTGAAGTTGATACTTCTTGCTAACGTAGGCTTTACTGACCTACCTAGTGCCAGCCTCTGACCAAGAACAGAGCAAAACCTCTGTATTCTGCCTGTCTTGAGGCTCCAGATGCATTAACAGTGTTTAATTCTCATCCACTATAATGACTACAATGTGAATAAGAAAACTATACAGATGTTTAGTTACAATTTACACTGTCTATTACTACACAAAAACTAGTGTTGTGCTTGATAAAACCCACAAAATAGCATGAATAGTTACATCATTATAACAGACTATCTCCTTCCTACTTGAGTTTTTTAACATAGTGTCATAAAGATCACTTGTATGAACATCTTGAATGTTTCCTCTTATTAAAGAAAAAAGGATCCACTTTTAAAGAGGATTTCACAAGGTGATGGTGTTCGCACCTCTCTCATCCTTTCTCCATCCTGGAAAAGGGACAAGATCTCAGATTTTAAGAACAGTATTCATATGACTTACTGAGTTAAGGGAGCTGGAATGGATATGAAGGTGCTCCAAGGGGATTCTTTGTGGTATAGATTATAAAAAAGTAGTGTGTTCACTTTTATCACTACTGTAAACACCTGCTCAAAGCACTTGGGTACTTCCTACAATTAAAAATGAAGAGAACAAGGTACCCTAACTGCAAGGGACAGAGCGCAGTCCATTCCACTGTGCTCATTTCTGTAACCTGACTCACATTCTGCCATCAAAATACTCTGATGACAGTTCATTGTGGAAGAGCTTGAACACTACAATGAACAATTTTTATCCAGTGAAAGATAGTTGATCTACTGCCAGCACACTTCTGTCATAGTCCATGATTAATATAATACAGAAATAAAAAGGAAAATATTTAACTGGAGATTTCAATTCAAATACCTCTAAGGCAGGTTCTGTTTAGAACTAGTAAACATTAGATAATTATTTTCTTCAGCTTGAGCCAAAACAAAACAAAAATCCATCTGAAATATGCAGTGTTTGCCTTCCCCATTTATGTTTTTGTGTGCTGTATTGGAAGATTTACAAGGGTGAAAGAGGTACAATCAGGATTAGCAAACCAGTAAAATCTTACTGTGAACAGGAAAGCACAAAGATTTGTATAAATATTTGCAGGAACTGAAAAGAGCAGATATACAATCAAATAATCTAGAGGATGTATATATACACTTGCTTTTAAAACAAAACATTTCTGTCCCAATCTAAAAAAATAATTACACAAAGAGAATGCTTTCATCAGCTGGACAGCTCCAAATGTCTTCAACTGTCTGGATCTGTTACCAAAATTAAAAAAAAAAAAAAAAAAAAGCGCTTATTAGGGAAAATATCTTTGTGGAAATAAGCTTCAAAGCATATTTTTGTCAAGGTATACTTGAAGGTCAGTTTTTATAAATAGGTGATTCAGCCTGAATTAATAACTGCTATAATACAGCTTTTAAAATAACAGTGTTGAACCCTAAACTCAGAAAAAAACCAGGTGAAATTCTGCTGGTATGATTTCAAATGCCTATAGAAACATCAGCTCCTGTTCCCTGAAAGGCTGGGCCCCTGACTAAAGGAGATGGGCCCAATTCATGCGTCTGCATCGTTACTGTTTGCCTGTAATATGGTTTTGCATAGCCATGCCAGTTCCTACTGGGTGTGAGAAGACTCGCAGAGTGTGAAATCTTGCAAACTAAATGAGCCATAGGAACAGTTTGCACAAATCTCATATGATCAGCGTGGTAACCTAGTCACCTAGTATGTTATTTCCATTATTAGTAATAGCAATTATTCAGGCAAATAAATGACAGAATAAACCCCTTGGTCTCAGTGTTTGAGCAGTGCTGGGTCTGGCAAAGGTTTATTATGTTTTTCTATGCACAAAGAGCAACTGTATGCTAATGTACCCCCTTCCTTCCCTAAGCTGTAAAAAAAAAGGCTCTTGGACAGCTCACACTAAAGCAAGCACCGTCTCTCGAGCAGGCAGGCTACAGAAAATGAACTACAGCATCTTGAGTGTAATAGAAATTTGATGGCAGTTGGAAGAGAGTAGCTTGTCAGTCTGAGGAAGCCTCCAGATTGGTGCGCAGTGCTGAGAAAAGGGATTTAGTGGGGCAGGTTGCCTCTCATCACCACCCAAGGAGGGCCCAGCCTTGATCCCCAGCACGGGGAATCTTGGAGCTACTCCTCCCGCTTTCCCCAAAAAGGCACCAGTACAACCAGGAGGTTTCATGTTATATTTTCTTTCCCCCTGACCCCAAGGAATTTATGCATTGCCATTTGCAGCTTTGTTGTGCTGTAAAGGAAAAAAAATCCAATATTCCCCTCTGTCTTTAAATAGTCCCCACAAAGAAAACCTCACAGCAGACAGTCATTAAAATGCACAGCAAAACAAACTAAAAGAATTTACCTAGATGAAGGCAAAAAAACCCTGAAAGAATAGTTAATAGAAGTGTCCTGTTTCTGAAGAAACTGATAACAAATGAGAAATTCAATTTTCACAATTGAGTTGACCTATCCTTTGCCAAACATGCTGAAACAGGTTTTGTTTCTACTTCTGATGTTGTGTGCAGCTAATGAACACAAGTTGCATGGGAGGTTTTGCTTTTGGATGCTGTTTTTTAAAGGTGTTGGGGCTTTTTTGGTGTTTGAGGTTTTGACCTTGTTCTTTGCTGTTTTGTTAGGGTTCCCTTTTAAGAGTTGTAGTTTGTTTTTTTTTTTAATTAAACGAAACATGATGTACTGTCATTTTTTGCCTGACAAATTTAGGAAGGGAAAAGAAAACCACAACCCAAGCTAGCACTGAAACATTTGTCTGCCCAAATATAGACATTCATTTGGCTAAGTAAAGATGTCCTGTTTGCAATCCCAAACATGTATGAAGATGATGAGAGAAGTGGAAGGTGTAGGACACAGACCCTTTGTCAATCCACCACCATCTGCTCAAATTTCATCACAAAAAATATCTGTACAACTGAACCTTGAGGAGGCATGATGAGAAGACTTCAAGTTCTTCAGAACGAAGATAAAAAACACTGATTAAAATTCATTATAAGTTCTAGTATCTTTATTTTCAACCCACAAGTCAGAGCAAGTTTTGCAGAACTGCTTGATACAAAACCTTTTAACCTGTTAGAGATGAAGTGTGAGAAAAATAGTGGATTTACCCCTGAAGCTGTGAACTCAAAAAGTTATATACCAGGTGAGTGCAATAACACTATTTAGGATGGATTTATCAAGATAGATTCAAGATTTACTTCAATTGGGATGGGCAAATAAATAGAAAAGAAAGTAAGCAGAACTGATATAATAATAATTTTTGAATCCTAGCTTGCCTGGGAGCAACATCCATTTGGCACTAATGCATCCCTTCCCCATTTAATTATGGAATGTACTATTGCAGACATGCCACAGATTAATGATTGGTGAGAAGTCCTTGTGAATCATGCCACGTACAACAGAGTTCCTCTTTCTTCCACCCTTAATACCTTCCTCTAATGCCTGCTCAATTAGGTTTCCCTGTCAATAGCCTAAGAAAGTATGATGCATAGACTGAAGGTGATCTTAGTGATGACATCAATATCTTTAATGTATTGAATACAAGCAATGAAGTACTCTAAGATGAATGCAAATTTTCTGGAAGTTTCTGCTCTTTTATCAAACTTTCTCTCCTCTTTTTGTATGCACAGGGTTTGGAGGCTGTTATTAATTTTTTTTTTTCTTTTTTTCTTTTTTTTTCTGATTAATGCAGGACTCAGCTGGGACAATGAGGCAGGATTAGCATTACAGGACTGGTACACAGGACCTGGCCCAGCAAGGGCCAAGCAGTCAAATGACACACACACATAGATCCAAAGGCAAATCCCACAGCTCTGTTCAGTCTAGGGAGGTAGCTCCCCGCTCCTAGCTCTGGCTTCATCCTGGTCAAGTTCTGGGGAAATACTCACACATACCTCTGAGAAGGGGCTAGAGCACACAGGCCAGGATTCAGAGCTGCACTGCAGAGCCCACCACCCCAAAACAGCTTCAAAGCCACAGAAAGACAGCTATGACATAAGCCACTTTGCTGGGTTATTCAACTTTATTAGATCTCAAGTACAGCTTCTTTACATGTCCTAAATAGAGCTCTAATATTGAGATATTATCTTGATCCATTTTTCATATCTGGAGGTAATCAACAATTGATTTCACCAGCTCTACAAACTAGCCCAAACATAAAGAATGAAAATCAGAAAGATCAAAGTAGGATCAGAAAGGCCTTTTGGTGGTGGTGAAGGAAAAAGACAAATAACACACTCCCGAACATTTTTGAGGAAAGCTTATTTTCCTACATTTTGAAAATAGTAATACTATGGTAAGATGTTACTCAAAAGAGGTAAAAACTATACTTCAACAGTAGTTTTTAAATCAAGACCAAGACTGAACTTTCTCCCTAAAAAGGTGCTGTGTTTCAGCACTTAGTGAAAAAAGGTATTAAATTCAACTGTATTTTAGGTCAAGATGGATGGAAATAGTTGAAAGAGATCCTTTCCTGCTTTCATATCTATGTCTCCAAAATCTAGAAGCTTTTCTTTAGTTCAGTTGGAATCAAATTATCAGGAAGCAATTAGCCTTCTTAAAATGGAAGAAGGCTATATCATGCTCACTTATTTTTAATGCCTCTTATCACACACAACAGGGAGTACCAAGGATCAAGGGAGAAAGATCACTGCTCACAAAGAATAGCATGCATTAGGCAGATACACAATATACCTCAGAGAAACCCACTGCTATTGCCACTTCATATTCCTGAGCTCTGAATTTATACACAGCATTTAAAGGGTTTTTTTTTGTCAGTTGGTGCCCTGGACATCTGCTTAAAGCCTTGAGAGATCATACTGAGGTCTCTCAGAGAACAAAGGACTGTAGCTAGCTTACTGTACATATTTATCTTATACTGATGTGCCTTTACAAATCAGGGCCTCTTCATCCTAGGCATTATTGAATTACAAAATAAAGGAGACAGATGCAGACAGTCAGAGATGGGACAACTAACACTGGCCTCTGGTGGCCTGTGCAGAAACTGGCTACACACTGGAAATGAGAATTTCCAAGATGGAATCATGCTTTCTTTTGGGAAGAGCCCACCTATAGAGTCTGGGCCCATGGTGTTAATTAACCAGCTTCCACCTAGGACTGAACAGGGTAGGAAACCCTGAACTGCAGCTTATTTTCCTAGGCCAGCCAAGGCACATTTACTGTTCAACCTCTCAAACCCTCCACAGCCTCCCTCCCATCTCTGTTCCTCTGGTTTGCTGAAGGAGCAACCCGTTCCCCCAGCCCTAGGGTACCAGGGGTGTTTTCCCACAGTTGTGCTGAGACACCCCACTCTGAGACAGGTAGTTCTCCTACAAAGCATTATAGGGCTCAGCTTCTGGGTGAAGTCAGTCATTTTCCACCAAGACCCGAAATGCAAAAGGCAGCAGCAGGAGGCAGCCAGAGAGGTAACCTGGCACTCCCAAGTGCCCCCAGTCCCAGTAGCTGGAGCCCCGTTTCAGGTGTCTAGTTTGAACTGCCTCCCTACAAGCTCACAAGAATGCCTGCATCCTTCCCCAAGGGCATGGGACAAGCTTGCCATCTCCTGAAGCCCCAGTTCAGCCTCAGAGAACAAAAGAAAACACCCAGCTTTTACAGCTAACTTGATATGGAGGAAGGCTTTGCACCAGGTACTAAGTCTACAGGGACTGGGAAAAGTTTTTGAAATTCATCTGACTGCTGTGGAGAAAATGCTGAGAACACTCCCTGTTATCTGCCGCTTCTGAAGGGAAATTTTTTGTCCTGTGCATCTGTTTTGAATCCCCTTTAGGACTTTCAGATAAGTAGGCTTACCTCATTATTTTTACTGGATGCATCTGGTGGAGTTGCAGACCACCATATACCCCTTATTTTATCAGAGAGAACAAGAATTCCCCAGAAGCTGCCTCGTACTAACCAGAGAGCAAGAAGTTTGCCAAGGGTCTTGGCAATTCATGTTGCCCTGCCCACACCATCAGAACACTGCAGGAAGTTTGATGAACTGTACCCTTTGTGCACAGCAATGGTCAATATCCTTGGTCAGCCTGGCAATAGCAGTGGAAGAACTAGTCTCATAATTTACTATTTGTTTCAATGTCATAGGCATGTGTTCCTTAAAAATAAGAGTGAGAGCTTCCTCTTTTGCAAGGGTCTGCACCAAAATCAATGAGAGCATTGTCAGTCAGATTGTGGGGGCTGGCTGGAACAGAGCTTCAGACCATCAGAATAGTTCTCCTGGTACATTTCGTGTCAGTCTGGGCTAGCCATGTTCCCTGTACGCCCCTGTACCTCCTCTTTGCTGCAGGCACCACTCAGCACATGCAAGCAGTGTGCCTGCATAGCCACCTGGTAGCTCAGAAGAAACTAGTTGGGAGGGCCAGGGCCTGCTGGCAAGGCCAGACCCAGCACATCAGCTTCACAAGCGCAGCTTGGTTCAGAGTTATTCATCCTTCTACTACACTGACAAAAAACCACAGGCAGTCACCCAACATCCTCATTGTTCATTCAGGAGAAAAACAACCTCAGGACGGCTACAAAAGAAAAAATATGTATGGGTACTCGTCGTCCAACATGTTCTTTGTCTGGTCAGTGATACTGCCAAGAAAGATGTGGCAAGTGGCCAAAAAGCCTCAGCACACCAACAAAACACACTGAAAGCTCAATTATGAGGTGGCAAAAATGGTCATGGGTGTTTGTGATGATGTGACTGAGCGCAGTGATGTATGGTATGAGCACGCAGAGCTGTTCAGGAATGACCATGCCCATCTGTCAGAGGGTTGGATACATCACTGGATGACAGGCAATACTGGTCAGTGTGACAGACCATGCTTTCAGCACTTCATCAGAATTGCTTTCAAAGTGCTGCCTAACAACTGTCAAGTATCACCATATCATAGGAGTTATAAAGACATTTTCAAAGGACAATAATGAAGTAGCTTTTTGAATTACTAGGAAGAGCTCCACTCAAGCATGAGGGGCCTGGCAGGGAAAAAAAGTATGCAGAAGAAAAAATAAAAAGCAGGTGATAAAAATAAATTCCTTCCTTCTACCAAGGAGATCTCATTTTGAATTACAAAAGCGATACCATGTAGTTGGTATGAAGGGCCTCTGTCAGCAAAGTCAGGTTACCTGTATATGAGGCATGCAATAACCACAGAACTGTTGGACTATGGGACGTTTTTAGGTCACAGACTGCTGATACAGTGCTCCTGGATTTCAATGTTTCCATTATCATTTAATATTAAAGGATGAACATTGTATTGATGGGGGAAGTTCAGCCTGCACAGAGGCCTCATGCCTGTGTGCTACTGAAATAACCATCACAAAATGACCCAGAGGTTTCTTTATCCTGCATTTCAAAAACATCAAATGGCATTTGAAGATATTCCTTGTCTTCCTCATTCCTCTTTTCTTAGACTCACAAAGAGTGAGCCATGATCTGTGTCTGAACTACACTGTTAATAAGCCTATGTCCAGGTCGATCTTTGCCAAGCCTGTGCCTCACTGACCCTGACTCATCAGCTTGGCTTTGGATCCGTCTCATCATTTGGAATTGGTCTGGGAGACATTGGCCTGTTGCCCAAATCAGGTTACTACCACTTCAGCCACACAACTCGGTGTATTACAGGTCTACACTCCATTGTCAGCACTGCCCCTGCCCTCATCGTTGCCACCCTCTCCCTGCTCCCAGCTCAGCTGCCACTGCTCCTCCCTGGCATGCAGACCTCTCTCTTGCTTTCATCTGCATGTCATCTTTGATATCACAACAAAATGGGCTGAGTTTTGGTTCAGTGGATGACCAGTACACATTGAGTGAGAAGGAAAATCATGCCATATTGCTGCTCTGGGAATACTCATAGTCCAACAACAACAATGAAAACAAAACAAAAAAATCAACCCACAAAACACTCTTTCCTGG
>NW_008618119.1:21660-29807 GCF_000691845.1 Merops nubicus
CTGGACAGCCAAATGCAATGGCCATAGCCATAGAACCCTTACCCATAGCCCCCCATAAAGAATTGGCAGGTACAGCCAACACTTCATTTTCATCCATTAAATACTTTCTACTATTACAGCCAAAAGTGAGCCAGAGCCAGTGATCCAGAGGTTAGCAAATCAAAAGCATTCTTAGCTCCTGTAACCATTCTTTCCTGCAACACTTCAATTTCTCTAGTCTGTTATCAACCATCAACATAGAAAACATTTTCATAACCTTGTTTACTAGTTTATTCTACTTTCTATAGACTTGCTTTTATTTCTTAAGTCTTGTTTTCATTTTATTTGGCTATAACTTTTTTAGACTTTTTTTTTTTAGATACATCTACTGATGGAAAAACACTATATCGGTGTAGGACTAGGGTGAAACTGCAACTCCATAAATTTCCCATATAAAAGCACTTCCATAATGTGCATAATAAAAAAAATAACCTACTCGTGTCAAACTGCTTCACAGTTCAGACACTGTATGAAATTTACAATTGCAAATGGATCAAAGTATTAAAGCATTTATATGAACTTGAATATGTGAGGCTAGCCAAAATATCAAGTGAAAGAAAGCATTTTCTGATAAATATTAGTTTGATAGAAGTCTTACAGCATTTTCAGTTTGGATTAGGAGTTGCAATTCTTATTCCTCCAAGTCTTGTCAATAACTGCCTAACTGTCCCTTCCGATTGAGGTTTTAATTCTCCTGAAATTCATGCACTACTTCTGAAGGTAATTCAGCACCTGAAACTGTTCCACCACTTCTCAAGGGGTAACAGGAGAGTCAGTCAGTCCACAACAACATCTTTCACAGAAAAAGTTACTATCTACTTGTAGCAAAAAGACTGCAAAGTAAACATTTGTGTTTGTATATACACACACGGTATATATATATTAATGTGCATATATGATGTACAAATAAAAACGTGCCATGAATGACATGAAAGTCAAGACTAACCTTGAGAAATCAAATGTCTACCCAACAGTTTTGGTATTTGAGGTTAAAATTGTCTGCTCTGTGATCCTGTGTAAATCACATAGTCCTAAGGGACCTGTGTTTTTTCTTGTTGTTTCCAAAAGCCTAGCTTTCAGACAATTTGAATGAAAAATAACTCTTTATGTGAGGGGAAAACTGCTATAAGACTTGCCATCTGCTGTAGGGACCTGCATCAGTGAGTTCGTCTGCAGGAACACTCACTTATGAAACCAGGAATACATTGCCTTGCCAGTCCATCACAACACTTTTAACTAAACAAAAATACTAGAGACTTTGGATGCTTAGAATCATCACCCCAGCCATTGGATCAGTGCCCCCACAGAGAAGAGATCTAGAGTTGTTTAAGTTACTGTGTGACCACAATGATAGACTGGAGCATTGATGTGCATTCCCTTGACTCCTTCCACCCAGATATCAGACAATTTCAGAAGCACAATTAAAGCATTCTGATTTTCGAAGCAGAGAGACAGACAATAAACAAAAGATCAGTTTCAGAACTGGACCAAAATAAAAAAAAAAAGATGACGGAAGAAAGCATGGTGCACAATTCAACTTATATAACAGAAATTAAATGAGCGTACAGACCAGTTAAGAGACTTGCCTCATTATCAGAATTTGTCTGTGAATGAGCTGTGAATTAAATCAACACCCAATCCGATATCCACAAGCCATCTGCCTATTAAGCCAACTGTAAACGCATCCTTCACCTTAAGGAGAAGGATGGATTTTCTGAACAGAAACATAACTCAGGCATTTCCATAGAATAGGTCATTTCTGATCACAAGAGTGATGTGAATATATTCTCGCTAGTGAGAATTTAACTCCTCAGAAAAGCTAAATAAGTTTTCTAAAAAGGTATTATATTATTATTCAAACCTTCTAAAGCTATAAGTCTAAATAACTATTATGGTCTCTTTTATGAGATCAACAGGCCCTACTTAATTGTGGATGTGTTGCAAAGAAAGACAAATCATTTGACATAACCAATGCCTAGTATACACAATAAAATATCATCACTAAATCAGTCCCTCCACATGAAAAATAGTCTCTTGTATTTTGCTTTGCCTTTCTTTTATTTTTAATAAGTGTCTCTGGAGTCTCTATCCAGCTGGACAGAGCTGCCAATCTGTATACTTATTTGATTCTGTGCATTTGAACTGATCAACAAATGCTTACCACCTTTTTTTAATTTTTTTTTTTCTTTTGTGGTAGCATGCAACAGGACTGAAATAAATTTCATACTATTTAAGCAAACACATTATTAAAGGAAGGGAATATTGATGATTTTGTATCTCATACAAACCTTAGTGACATTTACTTTCTTCAGTTTTATCACATAACTCCACAATTAATAGAGAATTCCTTAAATGGTTGTCATGTAAACTAATAAGGGAAACAAATTCTGCAGTGGCATGTAAAAGAGAATCTGATTTTAAGCATTATTTTGGTCAATGCATCATATAAACTTTAAATTAATTGATACCAAATAACATATTACTTTTTAATTCTGGCTTGATGTTCCCAGAACCTTGCTGGTTTTCAATGCTTATACACTGATATAAAGTATCCACAAATATAATCACAATGAGTGTATAAACTTAAAATAGCAAAGCTGTTGCATGGTAGACAATCAGAAATTGTTATAGACTGTTTGTACCAATTAAAAAGGTTCAGCCAGTTAACTAAATACCCGAGGTGATCTTTCAGCCTTCAAAGTTGGAGAAAAGGTCTATTTCAGCACCAAAGAGTAATTATATCCAGCCTAGTGACTGGCAGCTGAGTTTACAAAAAAGGTTAAAAAAGCCCTATAGGTCAGTATAGCCAAATAACATTGAGGTAACTGCACTGAGATAGCTTAGGAGAAAACAGTAATTGAGGAACAGAAATGTCAACACTTAATCGTAGTCCTTACAATTTTCACTAGGTCAGAAGAAACCATTTGACACCAAGGTACCAAACAGCCTTTGCAATTCAGTTATCAGCAGCATTTGGAAGTGATCTAGATGTTATGTTTTCCTAGGAACACTGTGTTTTTCCTGCTTTCTGACTACAGCAGTTACAGAATGTACCCATAGAGCAAATAGCACAAATTTCTAGATGTGGAAAACTATGGCAGTTACCTCGCTGAATAATGTCAGTTTCTTGAAGTTTTATTAATAGCCAAAAGCATTCCCTGAAAGAACTTCAGAAAATCTTGGAGAGCTTAAGGATAATACGACTTGAAGCCATATGAAGACAATTTAACGTTAAGAGCATTCCAGTTGTCTTAGACATTCTCATAACATGGTCCCCTTGCTGTTTTATACTAAAGGAAAAGACCGTGCACCCACATATAAACCTAAGATTTCAGGAAGAAGAGAAGACCCATTGAGCAGCTGATAAAACCATGATTCCAGCCCCAGGATATCATTGACATCCCATCATATAGAAAGCAGCAAGTGGAGAAGAAAGACAGTCACCATAACTTACACAATATATGTTGTCCTAGCACTGCTCAATAGGTGAATCACAGAACAAAATATCCCCTTTTCCTTACTATTTTTATGTTCACAAAGGGGCACAACTCCTAGTAAATATCCCTGCTGTCCCACATGGGGCAAAATGCGAGAAGGGTGGAGTGACTTAAAACACTGCTTGCAGCATCAGGAAATTTTTAAAAAGCCTCTTTTTTGTTCAAACAGCAGAATTTACTTTGAAATTTCCCAAACAGGCTATCTGCACCAGGCTGGCCACAGAATCACAATAGGTGTTGCATTCTTCTCGCTGAGCTCATGTGATAACTTTCAGCCCCAAAAAGATTAACAGGAAAGGAAAATATCAATATATAATTCCAAGAATATAAGGACCTCTGCAGCATTGCTTTGAACAGCATGCTCAACTGATTTACTGTTCTTAAAGCAGGCAGGGAAGAAGGCACCCTCATGCTAGATGAAGAAATTAAGTGAGGAAATTACTGTATGGAGTGACTTAATTTTCAGTGTATTAATTCCTGTCAAACATACAAGCAGTGAGGTGCTTACTCACTGTGGGTTCCTTCTTCCTCAGGTATCCCTCCTCACATTTTTATCCCAGAAGCAGAACAGAATCAAAGAATGGAGAAAATACTTAATGTTTCTCTCAAACTGCCAATTAGTACTCCTCTTGGATAAAAGGTGTCTCATTCTGTTTAGTCTTTATAAAGGATTTGCTGAATATCAGTACAGAGCTGGCACCAAATAGAGAAATGCAGCTAGATCAAATTCATGTGGTAAAATATTGCATTTCTTTCATTTGTTGTGCCTTTTGAAATGTTTTGAGGGTGGCCCAATGAGTTTAACCTGAATACTTAACTGCAAAAGTAGACAGTAATTGCAAGTATTGAGGCTTTGTGCTCTCTACCACTTATTACCTAAGGAATATTTTTTCATCACCGTTTTGCTCAAATGACAGCAAATAGTTCTCTTCTGATTGTATATCCAGAGGCACAAAATTGGTATTGGGGCAGAAATCAGCAGCTTTATTTAGGACTCTAAGTGTCAACTCTAAAGGCAGGGCACTTGGTGGTGATTTCCTAATTGGTTTTCACCCAAGGTTGGCCAGGCCCTCAGAGAAAACCAAGAGGAAGGTCTCTCCTGCCTCATTGTGGGCATCATCCATATGTCAACCCTGATTCAGGGCTTGGGGTTTAGACCCCAGCACTTCAGGTGGTAGCAACAATAATTTAGCATCACCATGACTATATGAAGACTTAAGAAATAACCTGCACTGTCTGTGAGGAACTGATGAAAAAATGCATCCTCATCTTGTTAGCCAAGGTGGGAACTTATTGTGTGTTCTCCATTTCCTTTCCATGAAGTTGAGCATCCTGCTAGGGGAATAGGTGATTTCCCTTGGCCACAGCCATTCCCATGCTCTGGCACAGCTTACAGCATTGTCTGTTGTAAATTCACACTAACTAGCACATTCAGACAGAATTTGGTTACTACAAGTCTGTTTCCATTAGACATCATTGTCACAATTTTCAAAATAATGGTGCAAAGCTTTAGCAGTTATCTCAGCCACTGTCTTGCCACAACCTGCTCACAGGGTCCAACATCTTTTCTATATTGGCAGCTCTATATTGGTTGCTACCAGTGAAACTGGATCACTAGGAAACTTTAAAAAAACATGAAAGGGTATATCCAGTGAGGAAAAATACACGCCTTGCATAAATAATACCTGTAAGTTCTCTGTGGTTTGTAAAATTTGAGAAGGACTATGCCTGAAGAATTAAGGTTGTTTACAAAACAGAGCAGTGAGCAGTGAGCTGCCAAAGCACAAAAATACTTTTGAGGTCTAGTTACTACCATAGTTTATGTTTCCATACTTATAGGTCAGCCGAAGGGAACACTTCACCACAAATGCAAATATAGTTAGAGATTAGATACTGAAAATAATTCAAATACACAACCAGTGTGGTAGCTCTCTATCCATAAAAAACAATTATTTTGTCATTCAGCCATATGATACAAAGACTAGCTTTAGGAGTTCATCCCTCTTCCCCACTGAATATGAAGCCAACGATAAGTTCTTCATGTTATTTTGAACATAAATGTGCAAGATTTTTTTTTAAATTGTCAGATAATTTCTATTGCCAATATTAGATGAACTCATGATAATAATGGTGCTGCCCTCCTACCTATGGCATTTAAAACAAATAAGGAGCTCAAGAAAAATTATGATGTAGACACTTTATGAAAACATCAGATGATATCAAATTCTTTACTTCCTAATCCCACCGTACAAGTCTGTACTGTTGTACCACAGTAGTTTCCTTCAACTATAAGTGGTGCCTGAAGTACTATGGCCACTGCACTGTGATATCACTGTTCACTGGAATGAAAGGGGTGGGACAATGAGGAACTAATCAATATAAAAATGGCAGCACAGAGTCCCACAGAAAATCAAGGAAGATATTGAAAAACAAAGGCAGTTTCCATAGCCTTTTGAAAATAAGTGTGGCACACCCTCATCACGATACTATTAAGAAGTCTCACATGGTTCAGAACAGCAGCCTGACATACCTGGATGGCCAATAACAACCTATTAAAAATTATTACTGGGGTTTCCCACCCTCCCACCTTCTCCCCAATGTTGTCTGGAAATTACACACTTGCTGAAAGACTGAAACACCCAACAAGTTTTCACTGTCATGCCAGACATCCATTTCAAGCTCCAGTTGGTTGGATTTAACAGGCATCTAAAAACATTTCAGAGTATTATCAACACTGGGACCTAAGTAAATGCCTGGCATAGTTAAAAGTCAAGCTATTACAAAGCTAAATATCATCTCCTTTCTGGCATGCCTTCACGTTATTGATCAGCATTCTCCTGCGCAACATTCACTTAACTTCAGGCCTCACCCTGAAAAATCAGAAATCTGTAACCACACCACCTCAAGCAGCATCACTGAAGCCAACAAGTCCGCAAATATCAGGCAGACCACAAGAATGACTTATGCCTCTCATTATTATATTTGGGATATTTATTCTCATACCTGTTTAAGTAAAGCCTTCGATTGCACTACTGTTTGATCAATTCCATCAAAAGCCCTTCAGGAGTACATACTAATAGGGAAGTCCTCCTCTGGATTAATTCTCTATCAACTATAGCAGGTCCAATTCAGCCAACCACAAGAGCAAGAGTGAATCTTGAAACAGAGCTCCCTTCTCCTTGCTGCCTAATCACCACAAATACCAGCTTGTAAACACCAACATGATGGGAGACAGAGGCATTCCTTTCAGGGCATTCTTACACCAAGAAATTCAGATAGTTTGAAACTGTATTTGGGGAAAATAAGTTTTGCAAAGCTGTAGCCTTTAAAAAAAAATTGTATGACATGGACTTCATAGCACTTTGTCTCCATATGTCAAGCTATTTCTGAGATAAATGTGACACATAATGAGGCTAGAAACATCATGAGGCTAATGACAACTGCAAGGAAAAAGTACAGAAAGAATGGCCCTCTCAGCTCTAGAGGAAAATCAAGGGGGTGTTTTGGGGGCTGAAATTGGTTGTTCATTTTTAAGTAGGATGGTAAAAGAGCTATCTTACTGCTTTTCCTTGTGCTTACTTCAGGTATTGAGGCAATGCTTCAAGTGATTCATACAAAATATGTGGGGTTTGTCCATTGCTATAGAAGTGTAGATTTATATTTGCAATTCAATCACTCTACTTGAACTTAAAAATAGATCACACTTCTCCATGACCAAGCATTCTATATGTGGGAACTTGTTGAAATTCCACACATTTTCTCCTGTATTATTTTAAAAACCAAAGTTTTCCCTCCTGAACACTTATGGAAGCAACTTGCTGTCTAGAAAAATAATTAGTGGAAATCCAAGTCTCAGACAAGCGTGGAAAGATGTTCACAGAGTTCAAAATTTGAAAATCTCAAGGCTGCTCCACATTTTCACCTTTCTAATAACAGTAAACAAAGAACATTCAGCTGGTCAGAAAAACTGGGAATACTAGATCATCAACTATCACACTGCATGGTATAGCAAAGAAACAAATTCTGCTTCTTAAATCTAAAGGCTCCTGTGAGCACAGCAATCAACTCAAAAAATACCTTCATCGGCTATTAACTGGAACTCCATCCTTGCAGCAGTGGTTTTGTCGAGAAAACAGACATATACTTGAAAAATATCTTACTTCAGTTTCCTAAGAACCCTTCATGCAAAGGTATATAGATCTGGCTAAAAGGGCTATATCTATCTTTGCTGTGAAGTACATGGGGAAATTACTGCTCTAACTCATCTTAAAACACAGAAAGAAGTAAAAATAAGAGGCATGATATGTAGCAGAATAACTTGAACATTAACTGAGGAGTATTGAGAAGAGAATGAGTAATTATACTTAACTCTATGGTGATGGCTCTGTTCTCTAGTTCCCCATTGCTCTCTATCAAGAGCAATTCTGTCCCAGTTAGTCAAATTGACTGAGGTGAAATTGGTGTGAGATCAATATCCAGTTTGAGAACTAATGAAACCTAGTAAAGAGTTTTTGTAAGGTCTTTTGTTTTCAAGAAAGAAGGTCAGTAGGGGAAGAGGTAGTAGTTTATTGCAGACATTTAAAATTTGGCTCAAGTTCAGTCCTTCTTTCC
>NW_008618119.1:29838-45780 GCF_000691845.1 Merops nubicus
GAAAATTGATGTCTCTTGAAGTACCACCATTTTTTCAGTGTTACTTTGGGTGTTCTTGCTGAAAGGTTTTGTTATTGTTTGAGGGGGAAGGGCAGGGGAAAAGTTATGGTTGTGCTGTTATTTTTAATACAACTCCATCATTTCATGATGCTTTAAGAATGGAAAAAGCATTTGAAGAAAATGTGGTCTAGTCTGAGGATTTAAACAGTTATTGAAAAAGCTTTTATGCTTTAGCATTGAAAAAAATACCGTATGTTATTTTTTCCAAGCACGTTATCTAGTCTTTGTAATTTTATGTATTTATTTATTGGAACAGTCTAATGTATTTCTGAGGTTGCAAACAGAAAATGGGGTAGATCACTTAACAAGTTTAGTGCTTTCCCTATGCTTCAGTGCTGGATGACTCCTGCCCTCCCACCACTCCTGCAGAGAAATGCCCTCACTGGACTAAGTCACACGCCCTCCTGGCAGCACTGCTTCACAAACAGCCAGGATCCGGACCTTGCCAAGGGCAACTTGGCACACACCGAGTCCTTTCTGCAGTTCAACTTTCAAGTACCTGGGTAGGTCAGGAACGCCAACTCGGGCCATGAGTTTTGAATATAAAACTGCAGGCTGCGGGACCACCTCAACACCATTATCCTCCCAAAACCTGCTCTCCCTTCCCAATATATTTACACAATGGTTATAAAGGCTGTATCCAGAGTCAGATCATACATCTGATCCAGCTTTAAAACCAAAACAAAATCCTGACTGGGAGAAAAATCCCAGAGGATTTCTTTCAGTCAGTCAAACTCTCGGTACATGAACTGGATCTACTTACAGGGAGGGACAGCGGTGAAGTGGGGGTGAGACTGAGTATCACTGAGCACAGACACCACAAGTGAAAGCAGCTGCTGAGGACACGCACCCAGCAACAAAAGCTGTTCAGCCAGAAATGGTCACTTGCCACCTCACAACTGACTACGAAAGAAGCATTCCCTCTTTGCCTGCCCACGACTTCCTTGTCACTTTTAATGTCACTCTCTCTAGGAATGGTGTCTACCAACCTGGTTCAGCAAACACACATAGTTGTATACCCAGGAGGACTCCCACTGGTCTTTTTAGGGCTACTCAACAGCTTACAGTTACATATATTCAGTGATAATGAGCAGTGTTAGAAATCTTTGGTTGAAAGTCAATTAATATATCCATCATCCAAATTACAGTTAAAAAACCAAAAGTGGTCCCATCCTGCAACTTTCCCACAAAGCTGAAGTAGACACAGAAAATTATTATTCCTTCTTTCACCAGTTGTACACTTGTGCATACTTCATGGATAGAACCATGAGCACCAGATTTAAAAGTTGATTTTTTTGTTTTGTTTTGGTTGGGCGGGGAGTGGAGGAGTTAAGTCAGAGGTTTAAGTGGGAGTTTTTCTTTTGGTTTGGGTTTTGGGGTGTCATTTTGTTGGAGGTTTTTTTTAAGTGAATAGCTTTCCTCAAGACATATCCGAATTTGTAAACAGGACATGGGCATACATTTATTCCTTAAAATCATGACACCTACTAACATTTCAGAGATATTGCTTTTGCATGTTAAAGCTGGACCTTATGATAAACTGTAATTTTAAATATATTAGAAAGGTTTTGTTTGTTTGTTTGTTTTCAGTAAAATTAGTTTTAGTAAAATACATTCATGCTCATAGAGATAACATACAAATTTTGCCCTTTGCCTACAAGCATTATAGACGCTCCACTTTCTCCACACATAAATGCAATCTACTGTACAAATTTTGCAAATATGCCATTTATCAGGCTCACAAAGGCCTCCTTAGTTTGCAGCTCCCCTGGCCATCTCTCCCTCACTCCTCTGCCATCAGCCCACAGGGCTTTAAGGCTACACAGTAGATGTTTTTGCACCACAGTGAGTTCAAGAGACCCAACATCATAAGCCAAACTGATTTTTTTTCCCACAGGTAATAAGGCTGCAGAGGGCAGAGGTAGCTACCAAGGAAAATAAAAGAGTAGGAAAATAAAGGGTCAGAGCTTGAACAAAAGGAGGAAAAGGCCACAAAGAGCCCAGGGAGCTACCATCCTCAGAGCATCTGGAGGGCCACAGCTAGCCCCTCCATTGCCATCAGCAAAACAGCAGCCACAGCTTTTTTCTGCCCTGTCCCAAAATCTCCTCACAAGCTTTCACTGCCAAAGGCAACTCCCTGTTATTTATGTGCCTGGACCCTGCTCTGAGCAGTTTTCGCTCTACTACTGGAACAGCCCTTATCTATAAAGTTCATTAGTTACAGATGAAAGCATGCTAGGGGTTGCTCTTTCTAATACGAGCTTGCACTTTCCCCTGGAGCACTGGGAGACGCACCCAACCTCAGCAGTTATTGATGGGAATGATATTTAAAATACTAACATCTAAGTGTATGCATAATCAGTACACTTGCATAATTATGAACTAGTACAGACAGTAAAAAGCAAATATAGATGAAATCACACTCTGCGAAGCCATCAAGTAACCATATAGAAAATAAACTCTTCCAAAGGTGACCTATGATGGTTACTACTGTTATTAAACAAGCACTTAGCATCACCTCACTCATGCAATCAAATTCTCATTTATTGTATTCAAGGACAACAAAACAAAAGAAAAATAATTAAATTCTCGCTCCAGAATGTGCAGTTTTCTCCCTTTTGCCTCTGATTTATCTCAGAGCTCAGAGAATCCAGTGTTTCTGAAAGAGTACCCCTGCCTGTCCCAACTCACAGATGTGCCTGCTACAGCCCTGCAAGCCTGCAGGTGCCAACACCTGGCTGAGAGCAGCCACAGAAGAGTCATCTGAGCAAATAGGCCTGAACAAAACACCTGAAGCAGTCACAGGCAACCAATCATCAGTCTCCGAAGATGTTACCAGACAATACAATTACAGGAGTTGAGTTAAAATATTATCTAACAGCCCACTTATTTAGGAGTATCTCCACATTTGCCAGGACATTAACATCTGCCAGTATGTCCACCCATTCACAGTAGATTGTTTCATGATCATTACACGCCTTTCTGAAAAAGCTCACTTCTTTTTCACATCGTATGCAATATCTAGAGATAACAGAATAAGCTGGCATTTATCCTCATGGAGTTTTTAATTAAATTGTGGTTTGCATCTCTTCCCCTTGCACTGAGTGGAATAGACTTCTTTTACTTTCCAAAACCTTTCAGAAGTGGGACCATAAGCCCATAATCTCTGAAACCTAATATATCTTAGGTGAATACACAGATATAGTCTTGTCCTTTGCGGTGCATATACAGCAGATCTGATGTTGCCAGGGAGCACTGGCTCCATTAGCATATGATGGATGTAAAGGAGACTGGAAAGTATCTCCCCAAAGCCCTAGGTATGGTGATCCTCACAGCAGCACTGAAATTTCATGTGCTTGGTATGCAGATTGAGAGACAACAGCTAGCAGCAAGAACCCACTCCAAGAACCCACTGCCACCAAAAAAAAAAAAAAAAAAAAAAAAAAGAAGGCATTAAATTCTCACTTTCTACCCAAAGTTTCTGATGTAGCAACGCTGGGTACACAGTGAAATCCAAATGTCCGGTGACTCTCATCAGCCCTTGGGGACAACTTGCTCCTTGACTGAGTGTTTCTGTAAAGGGTGCAAAAGACAGGCAGTCAAGTGGGGTGGAAAGACAACTCACTGAGCCAAACAGAGCCAAACAGCAAATTGTGATGCTGAGGTAGAGACAGACTTCCTCAGCAACTTTGGGCAGGTAACTTATCATGAACTTAACTCCTTATCTTCCTCACTGACAAAACCAACCAGGTCCCAGACTACAGGTATCTGGGAACACTCTCAAGACATGAGAAAGGACAGATATAATTATTTTCCCTTTCATATACATGATGTCTAAAAAGCTCTTCAAATGTTTATTCCTGGCTTTTCCATAGAAGATCACTACAGTCTCAGCACAACTCCCTGTATAGAAATCTGTGTTTAATAGGCTCATTCCCAGGCAATGGTGTCTGTACTAAGACAGATTGCTCAAAACTGTAAGAAAATGTTGGGGGAAAAAAAAGTGGAGAACAATAGTACCTACCTATTGAACTCTTACTGCATTCTTTTTGACTTCCACAAGCTGTCATAATATTTTGACCCAAAGCATCTCAAAATCCAGGTATGCAATATTTGATTTTGAAAAACCAATTCAAGTTACAGATCACTGTTAGAACAACAACAAAAAGCACTCTAGATTTATTGAACTATTCTGCTTTGTATGCCCATGTAAGACCAAGTGAGGATTTTAAGGAGAATTTTTGACAGATTTTGTCAATAGTAAGAATACAGAGGGCCCAGTTTTAAAAGATGACTTCATAGCTTTGTTTTATTTTGTTTTTAAACAGGAAGAAAAGCAGATTTTTTTCTCACACAATAGTGATAGGAGATTTTACTAGTTAATGCGAAATGTTATCTTACAAGAGAGCTGAGTCTTCTAATTTTCATTTATATAGGAGATTGATTAACACTTAGCTAATTGGCACATGCAAATAGGGATTAGCTGAGTTTCTCGTTACAACTCAACAACTATAATTTAGATACTTATTTAGATTAAAATCTGTTATTATTTTTGAAGGTAATCATCTGCCTGTTGTCAAAAATAAAACAGAAAAATATATTACTAATTGCATCTTATGTATGTTTCAGAAAATAGTTAATTAGCTTTGCTAAAAAAAGTAAGCATAAAATAAGCAAAGCTTCACTTCACAGTATTGAGTCAGGTCTCCTAATAAGAGAATATAAAAGACACATTTTCTCTGGTGAAGTAAGGTTAACTAACTAGAGGATAGACAGAGATGCAATCGCATCCAAAGTCATGAAGATTTCCAGCAGGAAACTTCTGCAATATAACCAGAAATAGGTAAGGTGGCAGATTCTCCTTTGAATCCCCACACTAGATGAAAGATACACAGCATAATTTTTTCAGTGGTGATCTATAAAAAGTAAGATCTCTAGCATGCTTGGTCTCCCACCTACCCACCCTTCCCCTTTATTCCCAGTAAAGCATACTTCAGGAAGCACTTAAGAACAACTGTGCAGTGAGAGGGGGCAGGGAGGTTGTTTTTAAGGTTTTTTTGGTTGGTTGGTTGGGTTGTTTGTTTCTTTGTTTTGAATGGAGAACAGGTGGTTAGATGCAGGTGTTCAGCAAGCCAGCATTACAAGAGCAGAGGCCTCACAGCAGCAACTGTGTGTGGCTCTGCTCAGATCAGCTCATTTTAGGACTTTAACAAACAATGCAGCCTGGTACAGAAATTGTTCCAAATAAACTTTCTCTTCACAATTGTTACTTGAGGAGGGGAGGTTGGAGGAGCTCATATGGATATAAATAATTAGTTTCAATACTTACTATTTCACATAACCAAGGTAGCTAAAGTATGTAGATGTCACTGAAGAGATACTAACTTTTAACAGCTTCCAAGATGTACCCTAAATCTATTATATGTATTAAATTATTTTACTAGAGCTTTTCATTAGTTGATCATGTAGCACCAAGCAATACAACAAAGCCATTTCCACTCAAGGGATTACATAACAACATTTAGAATTCAGAACAAGTACAGTAACTCTACAATGATCAGTAAGGCAGTAGATGTAAGCATAAAATACAGCCTAGATTACATTACTGGAATGCTTCTGCAATATGTAGTTACTATCTTTCCAGTTTTTCACAGGACAATTTCTACAGCAACTTCAGCATGCTATCTTCCCAAAACCTAATAAATTGGTTGAGTTAGTTGAGTTTATCCACCAGACAGTGAGTTGTGACCATAACAAAAAACTCAAGGGACATGACTCTACTTCACATTTAATTCAACCCTCAGTTCTCTCCTCAAATCCTAGTAGAAAGCAGTAGGTTGGCCCCTAAAATTAATCTCCCCAGATTATCATTCTTGCTAGCAAGATTCAAACTCCAGAACCCTGCCACAGGCATGTTCGCCCTCACAAAGATATGCTAAAATTGCATTCTTCACTTATTAGTGAAAATATCCACTGCACATCATCTAACGCGTCCTTCACCATACAAAGCTGAAACACTTAACCCTTTTTCTGAAGGCAGGATTAATTTCTCATGCTCTCTGCTTTGAGATGGAAACTTATAAGAAAACTAAGAGGCAAAAAGCAATATCTGGGTGCTCTCTGAGTTTTTGTCCATCTTCATTGCTTTGTATCTCCTTTTCATCTGGATATCCTTTTTTTTAGTCTGTAAGACACAACCATTTAGTGCAAGGAAAAGAATTGGATTATTGTTTCCTATTTCATTTGAAATAGGCCATCCAGAGCTCAATATTAAGTCCCATCACACTTTGAGTATGAGGAATGTATGCAAGGCAGATCTTTACACCTCAGTCTGAGGTGTATTTGAGGAGGAAATATCCTGGCTATAGCTATACAGATTTTCTTGACCTCTTTCTCTGTAGGATATATTAGCCTATGAAGAATTTCTGTTGCATACACCTCACTTTTAATGCTCAGGCTCTTGGTATGCCATTAGGACATTCGAAGTACCTTTGTAACGTTCTGCTAAAAGCAGGCTTAAAGAAGTAAGATAAGCAACTCAAAGTTAATATTATGTCCAAGCACATCATTCACATCTTGAAATCTAACTTGGAAACAACAAAGCAAGAACACCTAACTGTACTTCCTAAAACAGTTCCTCTATTCCTTCCAGAGCTGTATTTCTCTCCCAGAGTTTAGCACAATCATTCCCTACAATGCCATTTCAGCAGCTTAAGGGGACCGTAATCATGTTACAAGATGAAAGTGTTACCTCCAAACAAAAAAATACTAAAAACACGCTCTAGAGCAGGGACCACTGCTAGCAGTCAGAACAGCTACATTAGATGCTAGGTCAGTTCCCAGGCAGACCACAGCAGGTCAATGCTTAGTTTCCACTATTTTGAAATCCTTCTCTGTCAAACTCAGAGTAAAGCACTGAGCACCTCTGTACCAATGAAACAGTGCCGAGGATCAGTTCGCTGCTCTCAGACCCAACTCTGGATGCTGTTAAGTGGCTCATTTTGGAAACCAGTTCCCTTTGGATAAATAACATTACCTCTTTTCAATCTCTGAAAAGCAACACAGGCAGTCTGAACGATAGAGCCGAAGCAAATGTGCAAGTTATGAGGACCAATTATCTTAGCTTGTAGCGTGGTCAAAGAGAAGCTGTCTACACAGCTACACATATTGTGTCCTACTGTATAAAACAGTTCATCACATGCTGCGTGGGAGTAGAGGAAAAGGAAACATGCATATATGTTGTCATAAACAAATGAAACACGCAGTGATATGAAGTCAGAGAAGTTCCCAAGTTCCCCCTCAACCTCTATGCAGAATCAACTGCTTAAGTTAAATTTTCTAGGTTACAAGTGTATAGTACAGATCATGATCACGTAAGCTCTGGAGTGCATAATTTTAAAAGGTTGCCAGGAGCGCAGAAAAAAGTATACGCATTCTCCATTAAAGTCTAAAATAATTTAAAAGCTTCAACTAAAATGTCAACGTGTGTCAAGAAATATTATATAAAACTTATATAATACTGCAGCATTTCGCTTGCCAGATAGTTAGTATGCCAAGTTTCTGTAATATTACTTCATGCTTTTCTAAGTGTTCTTACATGACTACAATAACTCAGCATGATTGAGGCAGCAGTAAATTTTTTCCTGTTTAATTTTCACTTTCTATTTTATTCTACAACTGCTATGGACATGGATATATTTGGTTACAATACCAAAACTGTAATGACTTACATTAAGAATGCTTGTTTTCATACATGTAGACTAAGCTGCTCTTTAAGGAGTTGAACACATGAGCACTCATTTAATCACATCTCTTATAATTCTATACTACTAACTTCATTATACATAACCTTATATAAACCTTTGCACCCCTGTGTGGTTTGAAAAATAAACATTAAATCAAACACCTTTTGAGGATCCAACTCCACAAGGACCTTTGTTTCACAAACACCTATTAGCACATCTAAGAGTTCTCAGAGGAGACAATCCCAAAACCATATAACATTTTTGATTGTTACTACATGAGTATTATGATAAATTAGGATTCTTTCCTCCAGCATAAATACAAGACTGAGCCATCTGGACCTTAAAACCTGGCCAAGAGTGGACAGAATTATATAAAGATTTAGGAAAGATATTCCATACTGCAAAGTAGTTATTTGTGAATTAGCTTTGATCTAGGCTAATAGAATATAACAAGCATAAATGTTCTTCAAAACCAGAGCAGAAGTTCCTGCAATTCTGTAACCTGTATCAGACAGTAAGTATGCCACACAGAATTATCCTACGCATTTGAAAAGATCCACTACATTTTAAATTGCACTGGCAACACCTGATTGGAAATCTTTCCCTGTCTTAAAGACAAGACAATTGTGAACTGGCAAAGTAGCAATGAAGATTAAAAAAAAAAGCTCTATCCTGGAAGACAGAACCAGGTAACCATAAATATCTATGGTACAGACGCTAAATTCCTAGTGGTTACCAGGATGATCGCTTGATAAGTCATGCTTTTTAAACCTGGTCATAATTTATGTCTGTTTTTCTGGGAACCTGAATCCTGTGACTGCATTTTACCTCATTAACTGCTATAAATTAAATTAATAAATGGATAGTTAAATAACTTGCTAGAAAACCACTCGGGCCACTAACCAGGTATCAGGGTTTGTAACCTTTCCTAAGCCACTGGGAATACAATATTAAATAATGATTTTATTATCTCTTGGTTGTTAGATATTTGTTCACCTTTAAAACAGTGGTATTATAAAGGCTGACAGCAAGCCAAAAAAGCACACCCAGAGCCAGCTGCATTCAATCCACATTAAAAAAAAAAAAAAAATAACAGATCTAAATCCAATTTATTTTCCAAATATTTTTAATCTTTCCAAAGTGGATCAGATAATTAGATATTTCATATTTGTTTTTTTTGATAGGGAATACAGTACATGTGAATTGATAGCCTGATACATAAATAGATACATCATTAGCTGAATTTTGCTTTCAAGCTACCAAAGAACAAGAAAAGACTTGAGATTCAGAAGGTAGAAATTCCTGTTTGCAGCGTTTTAGCTACTGGTAGAAGCAAGGACAAGAAATTAAGGCTAGAACATTCAAAAACAGCTGTGGGTAGGTCTGTTCAGGCTGGTCCATGCCTGTGGATGCATTGTGCCTCTGCCACTGGGAGCTGGTGGGACACAAGCTGCCTCCACTTGGAAGTCAATAACTGTGCTGGCTGAGCATGCTCTCCATGGCACAGTGCTATGTTCATGGGACTTAGGGCTTGCCTATAGCCACCACAGAGGACTTGAACTTAATGGACAACGAATGGGACTTGGGTACATGTGGAAAACCTATAACACTTCATGCAGAATACACAGTTTCTGACCTAACATGTTCAGCTCTCATCTTTGGATGTAGTTTTCATTCTGCAAATAATTCCTATGGCTTCAATGAGATCACTCACAACAAAACAGCACAGCTCACAAATGAGAAGTTGCAGCAAAATCTACGATTTTTGGGGAGAAGGGTTCAGGCTTGTCTACTTCAACAACTACATAAATAACTGTTAACCAGAAATGTCATGAAAGTGTGAAAAAGACTAATGAAAGTGGACATCTCATTTCATGCTGTTTTCCACCAGTTAAAAAAAAAAAAAAAAGATTTGTGTTGGTACAGTTCTATGACTTATCAAACCAAAGAGAAAGAAAAAAAAAGGTTGTTGCACCAATATTCTACAGCATTGCCTGTCTTTTTGATACATGCACTAATCACAGCAGACTAACTCGTTAGCTAAAGTGTGTGTGCAGTCATGATATACCATGACTCAGCCTACACCAGTTAACCCTAGCAATTCAATTCTCATCCTGTAAATATACGTGACATCACCTACAAAGAGTGATAACCCTCACCTGCATGACTAGCACATGTTCACCAATATGATTTCTCATTTTAAAGAGTACAATATTGGATGAAAAGAAACAAACAATAATCCAGAATGAAAATATCACTAGCTACAAACAACTGAAAAAAAAAAAAAAACCTCACCTAAAATAGCAATGTTTTTTTATCTGTACACATCATGCACTGTGAGTCAGTGACTGAACAGATAAGTAAACCACGCTATGTTGGAAGAGTCTTAAAAATCTGAGCATGTTTACAACCATATTTTTTTCCTAAATTTGTTCTGGCCAAATTTCAGTTTCAAAGAATTTTCAAAAGTGAAGATATCAACTCATAAAATAGGGAGGAAATACAGAAGGAAAAAAACCCCACACCAACACAACTATGACAAATCTGAACCTGAATTTAAAACAAACAAAAAACACCCAAAATAATCAACCCCCCACCCAGCCAAAAACCCGGCCCTACGTGGTCACACAAAGATTTAATGCTGTCCCATAACCAAGCACCACAGAAGACCAAAGAAGAAGCTGAAGATCTGACTTCTCCTAAGATTCCAGAATACAAATTTCTCCCTGTGAGACTTGCACCTGAATTCTGAAATTGAAATCCAGACTGAATTCTCTTGACAGGAAATGCTGTGTTCAAATTATCCTCTATCAGCCCTCAACACCTTTTAGTGTTAATGTACAAGAAAAAAAGAAAAAACACAAACAGAATTTGTACTACCATTTGCACTGCTGTAAGAAAGCTCCAGGAGGGAATCTGTCTGTACACAGAAGTGAGGTGCATATGCTTAGAAGTCCTAGAGATGCAAACCAAGAATTAAGGCAAACTCACAAGTCTAACGCTATCTACCTGTATCAGGGCAACTCCTTGAGTCCAAGGAAGTTGTACCAACTTGACAAGAACTTGAACTGTAACTTACAAAAAATACCTGCCCAGATGTAATTTGGTTTTCTCTTAAAGGTTTCTTTAGTAAAAGTACCTTACAGCCTTCTGTCACAAAGAAATAAGGAGAATCCAAGTTATTTACTAGAACATGTTCACAAGGAAGGAAAATGTGAACATAAAGTAAACTTTTTTATCCAAGTGTTTTTTTTTTTTTTCTTTGGCAAAGTGGACGAGTTTTATCTTGGTGATTTTGACGAGAAGTTACAGCTACATCTCTTTCTGGAGAGAGCAGTAAGAATGGGAACAAAGTGTTATTTATGAGAATGCAACATATCAGCAAACTACTCTCTGTGGTTTTGAATATGAAGGAAGTTGCAAGGATGGATGTGGATCCCAGTACTAACCACCCACATGCTTTGCAGGCAGCTCCGGATTCCCGGCACTGAGGGAGGAGACTGAACTTCAAGACCTGTTGCCTTGGTGCCTTGTCATGATTCTACACAGCTCACCAACAGATGTGCTGCTGGTGCTTCTGATTTTACTCTGAACATTAGGGAAAGTTTTTTTTTCCCCTCTTTCAGTCTGCTATCCTCATTGTTATTCTTCTATACACAGAATGTTTCTTGCCCAGTGAAGGTGAGGATTTATCCGTGAAATTATGTCTAGTATGCAGCAACAGGCGTATTACCTTAAGAAATCATCTAAGACTGATTTTAAGGTTCTGCACTTCAACCTCCCTACTACTGTCAAACCCAAATGTTAATGAAGCATCATGTAGACCTACCTGAAACCCTGGGCTCAACTGAAAATCTGGGTTGTGGGTTGTGGTTTTTTGTTTGGTTGGGGTTTTTTTGTTTGGTTTTTGGTTGGTTGGTTGGTTGGTTTGGGGTTTTCTGGGGTTTTTTTTTGTTGTTTGGTTGTTTGTTTTTTATTTTAATTTTTTTTTTTTTAATTTCTTTTGGTTATATTCTTACAAGGAAAAGCCTGAAAACCATTATCTGGAGCAGAACTAGAAACCTACTCAAGGGAAAAACAGAAAGGTAAGTCTTTTGTTGCTCCTGACTCCAAACCCTGAATTGCTGAAGCAGTCTAGCATACATCTGCATGATTACAGCTGGTCAGTATTTATTTAATTTTAAAATTTAATTCTGCATCATTTTCTGAGTATCCTAATGTAAACGTTGCCCTAAAAAGGTTGAAGACCATAACTACAGCCTAGCAGAATGTAAGACAATCTACAAGACAGCTGCAAAGCCAAGCAAACAGTTCTTGTGAGAGCTGCTAGAAAGCCATTTAATAAGGGAGCCATTTGCAGTTCACAAGAGCAGCAGTTGGTTGAGTCTGCATACTCAGAAGCTATGACACTTTCCTGGGCCAGTAGATTTCCATACAAGACAGATGTGCATTTGTAAATAGTTAATAGATCATGTCCTTTCTATAAAGGCAGCTCATCTGACAATAATAAACAAAAACGTGCAAATGCAGCACATGAAAAAATGCCTGAAGATAGTCCAATTTACATTAAAGACAGATGTTCTGACCCTAAACATATTGCCTAAGAACCATTTTTTGTTTTGTTCTGTCAAGCATATCTGTACATTATATACAAAGTAAATTTAAAGAAACAAACAAACAATAAATCTGGTAGTTCATTTTGTACCTTATGCATGGAATAAAAGGTAACTGTAAGGGACTCGATAAACTTTAGCTCAAGTTCAGTGCTTCAAAGCTGTCAGTTTGAATGTAAAGACAATGGCAACACTACCACAAAGAAAAATTTCACACCCTCATTTTGACAGTGAATTTTCTTCTACTTATTTTTATTACCCTCTCCTTTCACCCATATGAGGGATTGATTTGCAAAAAAAACTAAAATCCTGTCCCCAAAAAGAAAAGAAACATTTAATTCCAGACATACTTAGGGAGTTGGAGGGCAGGAAATATGTCACTGTTTTTGCAGAGCATGTACATTTTAGTAAAATAACAGGTTTGGATGGGTTTTTTTTGGTCCAGTCAGCTCTCTTAAACATTGTCATTTCCTATCACCCCTGCCACCACTGCACAGAGGAGAAGCAAGCATTTGCATATTCCCATGACACGCAACCCATGGGAAGCACTGAAACTGGGAGCTTGGCATATGTTGAACACGAGCCCTTTCCCTCCGCTGGCAGGCATCCTCCTTTGCAAAAGCCACAGAGCTGAAGCTGGAGCGTGAGCAGCTGCTCTTGGTGGCACAATTCCCAGGCAGGAGCTGCTTCTCCTGCCCCTTTGCCGATTTCCCTCCTTCACAGAAACGTACCCAGCCTGGCTCCTGGACAACCTGCTGCTGGAGCTCTCTCAGCTATCTTCTTTCCTAGGAAGCTGGATTGCCTACAAAACTTCCACTTCTGTTAAGTTTCTGACTGCAACTTCTCTCTCATCTTTTTTTTCTTTTCCACCCCTTCCCACTCAGAGCACTCTGCCAGCAGTAGCTGCAAGTAAAATGTGCCTTCACACAGCAAAACTAGTTTATGTTCACAGGCACCACCCACCCCCTCAAAAAAAGTTCAGGTAACTGTGATTTCAGGCTACACAGTGGAAAATGTCTCAGGTCCTTCTGTATGTAGGAAGTATGCTTTGCACACTGGCACAATCAAAGGTCAGGGACAAGTTGTCTTAAGATTTCTTTTCAGTGGAAAAAAATATGTTTTGGAGGGTTTTTATATTCCTAAGTGTAGAGCATAGTCTGTGCACCTAGAAGACAGTCCCAAGGAAACTAATGGTCCTAAAGAGGGATACAGTGAATCCTATGGATACTCCTATTCTGCCCTCACCTGCAGTAAGCTGACTGCATAGAAACTCAGCTGCGTTGTGTAGGGTATCCTTTGTGCATTATAATTTTACTTTCTGCATGTGTTACCAGATCAAATTTCTTTCAAAGTTTGTGGGAGTTTTTTTGTGGTGGTTTTCTTTGGGGGATTTTTGTGTGTGTGTGTGGTTTGTGGGTTTTGGGTTATGTTTGGTTTTAGGTTTTCTTGGACTTTTTCTTTTGGGTTTTTTGCAGGAAGATGAAGAATGTTATAAAAATTTTCAACTTTTACTCCTTAACACTGGTTAGAAGAAATTAATGTTATCTCAGTACTTTGTGTAATTAAGTTTCAAACATCTTTTCAGATAAAAGAAGTTTATCATTTCACACTTTAATAACAGCTGAGTGAGCCTGAAGCCAAAAAAGTCATCATCATACTGACAAGAAAATGATCCAGAACCATCTTAGACAAATATCTTAATAAGAAAAGTAAAACTTTTCCCCTCTAACTTTAGAATCAGAGATACTAAATGAGTCAGATCCTCTTTAAAGATTTACTTGAGAGGAAAAGAGAAAAGCTGAAGCAAAGAGTTGCAGTGATTTTTCAAAAAAAAAAAAAAAAAAAAGATAACTTCCAGGGAGGAGATTAGAGCCTAAGAAACATTGGTCATCTCACATTTATAACACAGAAGTGCTAGTTCTGGTCTCTAGCACGGAGTTCACATCTGACAGCAAAGACCACACACAATTTCACAAGCATTGGCAGGAGTTCACATGAACCCACATATTTCTGGTAGGGGACAAGAACTCATTATCTTGACCTAAAACAGGAGCAAGCGTTAAATTTGCTATAAACATGCAGAACAGATTTAGACATGCCCAGTATTTCTTTAAAAGTTCTGAAGATGAAAGAATCTGTAAATTAAAATAAAAATGAAGGGGGGAGGGGTGTGGGTACAAATCTGCTTTGCAAGTAATGCTTGGTTGAAGTGCAAGAACATCAGAAAATTGTGGTAGCAATACAGACTCTGGTTGGCCAGGAGCCTGTCAGTGGAGAGAAAGCAAAAGTATTGGACCTATTGCATTTCTCCTGATAAACTTGTTTCCCTGAGCAGAACTTCAACAGATCTGCTGCTCATCCCAGCTGCAGAATCTTTGCTCCAAAAAAACATCACTTCAACCTGTTTTCAAATTTGTTTAATAACTCAGCCTTATAGACTACATAGGAAGTATTCCTAATATCACTCATGTTAAAGTTCGTGGGGTTTTTTCCTTTTTTTTTTTTTTAACCCCCTGCCAAAGCCCTATGGCATGTTTTACATAGGCCAAGGAAGAGTCCATATGAAACATATGCAGTTACATAAATTGTGGGCAAAGACTTTCTGACATTGAGATTTACAAGGCTGTAGAAGTGTCCCAAAGGAGGTGGAGGAGACTCCAGCATGTGAGACCCTGAGCAGAGGAATGACAGATGTTACCTCTGTACTAACTAAAGTACTATTGCTTATAGTAGCTACTCCCAGAATTTGAAGTTTGTCATGGTTACCCTTACTAGAAAGGCCAATTAAACACTGTAAAATCCAACAAAAGACCATATAAATCTATTTGCATGGTTTCCTCAGTCTTTAATAGCTTTTTTCAGCACAGGAACCAGATGTACTTTTATTGAACTGGGACCTTAAATATGGTGTAATCCATATGGCCAAAATAACTAGGTAATAATAGTGAATTTACTGGGGGACCATAATAATTATAGGATATTTCTCTTTACTACATATAAGCAAAAGGTAACCACAAACGTAATTTACAAACTATTATTTTCATATATGAAACAAGCCATATAGTAAGTGGCAGTGGGACCATACCAAGTGAAAGAGAAAACTATGTTTCAGGAAGAAAGTATTACCCTAGCTGGATTCTGTTTATCTCCCAACTGAATAGCAAGGAAGAGACCCCCCTCCGCGTGCAGATCCCCTTCCTGTCCAGAGGAAGGGAAAGAAATCCTCACCTCCCAAAATCATCTCTCCCAGAGGCTGGACCTTCAGGAAAAACTGTGTTATGTTGGAGATCTGCAGCCCAAATGCTTCCAGGTTTCAGCTAAAGGATGAGAAACTCCTGACCGCATCCAATAAAGCCACACGTGGAGCCACAGTCCTGGGCTGCTAATAGAGTCCTGAGAACTAACCCCCACTCTCACAGCGTCAGTGCAGAGCTTCTCAGGCAGCCGCTGCTCAGGTTTTCATTTCTTCATGTATTTAATAAAAACTATTCCCAGCCACATTTGTTTTGCTCCTTACACAGACT
>NW_008618119.1:45811-62055 GCF_000691845.1 Merops nubicus
TTCCCCTACAGCTGCCCCAAACAGATGTTTCCAGAAAAATGAAAGAAGTCTCAAACCTGACTGCCACCTACTTTTCTCTAGGTTGTTATTATTCAATGAGCAAAAGACTGTTTGGGTAAATAATGCCTACAATTTTCTTGCTCGCTTCAGTTAACACGAGTATTCAAGTAAACTGTTCTAGTACAAAGCTGCTCATCCAAAAGTAAGAGGACAACATTTAAGTCTAATTGCACAGTTCTTTTATTTTGATACAGACCAGAGCAGTACGATACTAAGGACAGTGAGTACTGGGACATACACAGAGTTTCAACAATTCAAAATTTAAGCTCTTTCTTCATGGGATATCCACATCCTTAGCATGGCTTCATCACATGCTTCTTCCCATGACCCAATCCACAAAGGTTTTCATTTTGCTTTTCAAATTATCCCTGAATGCTTTTAGGGTTAGGGCTGTGTTGTTTTATTTATAGTGGTTCTTCTGCTGACCACTTGTCCAACCTAGAATAATATTATCATTAGCATGCAGACCAGCAGCCAAACTCCTCCCTCCACTGCCACATCACACACCAGAGATCCAAAGTGCCAGACACCCAGAGGGAGGAACAAGTCAATGCACTCACCCACCACAGTGGACATGAAGAAGGAAGCAAGCCAGCCAAGCCATGGGTGATGGTAGCAGTCAGGCCATGAGCCCAGTTATACCACAGGGACTCAGAGACAGCTTCATGTCCTGGCCCTGCTGTCCTAGGAACTCCACTTACTGCAAAGAGTCAGGGAGACCTTCCAATAGCCAAAATCAACACACAGCACATACACTCTGTAAGAAAACCTCACAACCCCACTGCAAGCAGTCAGCTCTTATAGAGTTGGCTTCTTGCCCCACCTCCAAGTTAATGTGGAAGCTGTGGGTACCTGGTGGTGATCTCCTAGCCAGTTCCCACCCAAGGCTGGGCAGAGCCTGGGTGAAAATCAGTCAGGAGAGTCTTTCTTGCCTGTTTGTGGACATCATCCATATGCCATCCCTCATTCAGGGCTGGGGGTTTAACTCCAGCACTTCAGTGGTTTGGGTTTTTTTCATTTTTACTTTTCATGGAATTCAGTGCAGGGTATGTCTATTTATAATTCAGATTTGTCTCTTCAAGTTATGTTCAGCAAAAGTACATCTGAAAATTTTTTGACAACTTTCAATGAATTCAGATTGGAATAATAAAAATAACCAGTTATTTGAACCTACAGTACCTCAGGCTGTTTTCTCCAAGAATTTCTGACCTCTCATCCTATTCTTTGTTTAGATCAGGTTTTACTCTCTACAAATAGAGACACTTTTTTAAAAGATTTCGTACATTTTGGCAGAAGAATGCTTGTAAATTACCTCTTCTGTTCTCACTTGTGGTTGTATGAACACATATCTATTATCTCTAGATGAACTTAGGGTGGATGTGTATGTGAAGCATTGGGAAGAGTAAAGGAAGACGACACAACTTCTTAACCAGCTCACTCACTTCAGGTGACCTCAATGGCAGATGACATCTCAGGTAGCCACATTAGCCAAACAGCTACACTAGGATGAGGATAGTAAGACTCCACCTGTGACACTGTCAACTATACCTCAAAGTTTTTGTGAGATCATATCTATACAAAAATTTTGATTAAATTTCTTTTTTGTGATGCTTCCAGACATAGCATTAAATGTTTTCCTCTATGCACATAGCAGCATTCACTGGAAAAGATTTAAAATTCTAGAGGGGAGAAGGAAGAAAAAAAAAGGTTTTTTTTATTTCACTTTACTTCCATTAGATCAGATGACTGAATGAAGGATTCTGAGAGTCCCTTGCAGTACCTAAAACCTTCTTAGATGGACAGCTTCTAACAAGTATCTTCCAGTAAATAAGCATCATTCCCTTCTAAAAACCTAAATTTAAAGCATACGTAATACTCATAAAAGGGGATAAACTACATTGGACCAATACTGTTTAAGCACAGAGCAGAGGAGCTGGCCATAATAACAAGCATGGAAACACACCTTGGTCTTGTTGTGGCAGAGACTGTGCCCAGCCCATTAGGTAAAGCTGAATGCCCATGCAGACTCAGTGTTCCAGAAGCTTCCACTACAAACCATCATAATTTTTAAGATACAGCTACACATCCACCACATACAAGGTACAAGCTGTGTTGGCTTCCATTCATCAGCAACAACTTTGTCACCTCAATAACTTGGCTGGCTTCAGCATAAGGAAGTGCTTGCAGGTGAAAGGCCCTGTACTCCATCACCCATCACCCACCACCTGCTCCTGCCAGCTTCCATATATTAATTGCATAGCATTCGCAAACAAGAGCTTGCTTCTTTGTCACCATTCAAAATCAATTCTGTGAAGAGCAACTAGACCATATAAAGAACAGCTAATAATTAATTACACTCCAATGGTCTTCCAGCTAGCTCCCATACATCACAGGCTGTTGGATGCTTTTAATCAAAGTGCTTCATTATCATATAGCAATGCATCACTTTTTTTTTTTTTAAATAAAGGATGACATTTTTATAGCAGTAACCTTAAACTTTCCAGCCACACATCTTACCAGTTAAGAACTGCCATGAACAACTACAGATATGACAGCGAACTCTTTTTCTCTTTAGTAAGTGGCATCTACACACTTGGGGGGAGGAAATAATGGGTACCATATCACTCCAACAGTACAGCTATGTATGTAAGCAACTTTAATATAGTTTTATCTTCTCCACTCCCCCTCATCTAACAAGATTAGTTACCTGCTATGTCAGCAGGGTGTGGGGCTCCTGAATTGCCCAGTGCAATACTACAACCCACAAGGTACTCTCTATGTTAAGTAATCCTATTCACTGCTGAAAAAAACAGATTTGTAGGGGAATTGATGTCCACACTTGCAATGGTCATTTGTTCAGCATTTCTGAATGTCCACGACATAGATTGCTATTTTGACCAGCCAGCACTGAGAAATCTTACCCAAATAGTCACAGTTTTCACATTTCTCCCAGCTACATTCCTGAGGGTGAAGGGCAGGGGGGAGAACACAACCCATATACCACAACTTGGAAAATCTGATTATGTTACCACCGTCGGTCACGAGTTAAGAATCATGTCTGCTCCAGGAGCTCCTTGCTCATCTATTCTTCCCTGCTTTTCTTTTTTTTTTTTTTTTTTTTTTTTGGGGGGGGGTGCATTGCTCCTGGGCTTGGAGGAGGTGGTCCTTGAATACTGACCAATTTTCTTGGGCCCACTTCCCTCCAGTGCTTTATCCCATGCTACTCTAACAAGCAGATCCCTAAAGAGGTCAAAGTCTACTATCCTGAAGACCAGGGCAGTGACCTTGCTATGCACTCTCCTTGTTGCCCTAAAGATCTTGAATTCCACCATTTCATGGTCCCTATAGCTAAGGTTACCCTTGAGTTTTACATTACCTACCAACCTCTCCTTGTTAGTGACAACAAGGTCTAGCATAGGACCTTTTCTTGTTGGTTCCTCTACCACTTGGAGAAGGAAATTGTCATCAATGAATTCCAGGAATCTCCTGGATTGATGGTGCCCTGCTGTGCTATCCATCCAACAGATATCATTTTGATTGAAATCCCACATGAGTACCAAGGCTTGTGAATGCAAATCTGCTGCTGTCTTTCTACAGAGGGCCTGATCTGCTTGGTCTTCCTGGCCTGTAACCAATACCCCCTATATCACCTTCCCCTATCTTCCCTTTAATCCTGACCCACAAGCTTTCAATCGGCTCCTCATCCATCTCCAGGCCAAGCTGCATGGACTCCAGTTGATCATTGACATAGAGGGTGACAATCCCTCCTCTTCTCCTCCACCTGCCTTTCCTAAAGAGCTTGTATCCCTCTATTCCCACACTCCAGTTGCAGGAGCCATCCCACCACATCTCAGTGATTTCAATAACATCATAGCCCTGTAGGTGTGCACATATCTGCAACTCCTCTTGTTTCTTCCTCATGCTCCCTGCATTTGCACAGAAGCATTTAAGTTGGGTCCCCATTGAAGCAAACTCAATGGCTGGAATGCTTCTGGCCTCGTATCCATTATATTGTGCTTCAGGTTCTCTCCGCTCTCCTGTGAACCTTGTCCAAGCCCAGGGCATCTGTTTCTGGAACTGGCCTTGAAGTGCGATGGATTGGGTTGCCCCTTCTCCAGCAATTCTAGTTTAAAGCCCTCTTTATTAAATCGACAAGCCAGTGGTCAAAGCTGGTCTCCCCTCCTCTGATAGATGGACCCCATCAGCCCCCAGGAGACCAGGCTTCTGAAAGCAAGTCCTGTGGTCTAAGTAGCTGAAGCCCTAGCTGTGATATCACTCCATTTATTGATTTTCTCAATTCAACTACCTCTTTCAAGTCCCTTCCCTTTGACAGAGAGGACAGATGAAAAGAATACCTGTGTCCCCAAGTCCTTCACTGCCACTTCCAGGGCTCCATAGTCCCTTTTAATATTCTTCAGATTGCTTCTGGCTGTATCACTGGTACTCATGTGAAAGAGGATTAACGAACAGTACTCAGCACAAGGCTCAGTAGTCTCTCTGTGATGTCCTTGATACTACCCCCCAGTAAGCACCAGACTTGATAGTGGCTCAGGTCAGCAAATGGGTGTCTCTGTACCTCTGAGAAGAGACTCAACTATTACTATAACCCATTGCTTTTTCTTGGTTGCACTAGTAGCTACGCATGGAGCCAATCTGGCTGCCTTACTCAACTCTGAGCTGTTACCTGATGCAACCTTTTTTCTCAGTCTCAGACCCATGGAATGGTTCTGCAGGGGCACCTAAGGCTTTGAGGTAGGTCTCCTCCTCCTGCTAATTCTTACCTCCAGAAGTTTCCGTTCTTCAACATTGTTGGCTTCTCCCCATCTGGGTGTGCTGGGAGGGAGAATTTTTGGCTATTTGACAATAGGCTGTGGACTCACTGGAGATTGTGCTCAGATCCAGCTGCCTATCTCCTTTTCTGCCTCTGATGCTACTTAGCCTTTTGACTGTCTCCTGCAGCTCAGCCACCTGTCACAGGAGGTGCTCCACCTGGGCACAGCTTTTGCAGGCAGGTTTTCCACCCATCCCTGCCCCAGACAAAAGGTCTAGGCACTTCCCCACAGGCTGAGGTCCACATAGCAGCCTCTCCCTTCAGCAGCTCTGTCTGGATGGAGGCACTGGTCACCTCTGGAGTGGATGGTGCAGATCCTCCAGCCAGAGCTGCAGCCTTTGATCTGTGACAAGTGGCCACCATTCTGCCTCAAGGAGCAATTAAAATGAACACCTTTGACCTTTCGAGCTGGCAATGCTTACCACGCCCTGTTTGCTCATTCTGTACCTGAAGGCATTCTTGTATAGGTCCAGGCATCATCAGCCTCTCCCTCAAAAGCTGCCAGCTTCTGGTAGGTCCCTGGCCTTTCTCTACCAAAGGAAAACCTCAGGACATTCCCTGTATACCAAGACCTGCTGCACCGTTGCTGGCCAGTCCAGTCCCCAAGCAGCTGCTTTTAGTGACTGGTTGTAACTTATGGTTATACCATGTTTAAATCTCCCACCATTGCTCCAAATAAAGGAAGTCCCTTCTAAACCATTCCCAGCAGTGGACTTCAACTCTTTCCTGCTTTCTCAAGGTTCACCCTTTCCACCAATGTCTGTTCTCAAAGAGTTCACCCACAACTAAAGAACATAACTAATTTCTATAAGACTCAATAATGGGGGAGTTATGTTTATTTCTGCTCTGCTGTCGGTCTGTGGATAGTTGGTAAGTTTTTATAGGAATTACATATATATTATGGAAACTTTGTGAGTTTTGAGACATGGTGACAATCTGCTGATGCTCTAGTGGAAAATTAATCATGCAAGACCAAATACATCTAGACTTTCTGTTGTAAAGGCCAGGGTAAATGGCACACAAATTCATATTCCAACTACACATGGCCAGTTTTATGTTTATCATCGACTTCCAAATCTGTTAGGGCTTCTGATGAAAAATCTTCTCACAATACAAAGCATGCTGAATGCAGCTTTAAAAAGATCCTGAACAGAGTGGAAAGTGTCAGGCTAGACAGACACAATTTATTAAAATAAAGCAAGTGATAGAGAAATCATTCAGGTTGTGCCATAAAACCTTGCCTATTTCTTTCTCGTGAAGACAGAAGGCAAATACCATCTTACCTACCATTTTAAGCATGGGTTAAAAATTACATTGTGAAGGCCAGCTTCTAGCGAGGCTATGCCCAGTTTCAACCTTCTTCTAGAGCATGTGGCCTTTGTAGGATGCTTAACAATTGCTGCTGCAACAAGGGGTGCCCAGAGCTCCCACAGAGCAGCGAGGCAGTCACTGCAGAGTACAGCACTTCTGCAGCTGTTTCCTACATATGAGCTATCATAAGAGCTCCAAAGAAAATAACAGAGTTTGTCTTGTAATGTGTTCTATATAGCCATAAAAATATAAACCTTTGGTCCAATTCACTGCAATGGTTTTAGGGGTCAGCAAACATATCACCTGGAAACATTCTGTCTCTAGCTGTGATTTTAAGTCCAGTACCACTTCTATTCCTCATAACCCCTAAGATGTCATCTTCCATGTTTTCCTAAAGAGCATTCTTAACATATCTGGAGAAAGCACACTAATATCAGTTAGAAACAAAGAGGTATGGTTACTAAATGGATGAAGTGGAACACAAACCAGCTCACGATTTTCTGCTTGGTTTGTACCTAGGCCTCATAGGTCATTAAAACAGGGAAAATCTGATTCTTTTCTTACAAAAGGAAAAATATCAAGAAACAAAACTTCATCCTAAATCCCTAAAGTCTCATCCAACTTGCTTTTCCAAAGAGCATCCCAGACATATATGGAAAAATCACATATCAATGTCACCAGATATTTGAAATATTTCTTTATCAGATCCCATAACCTCATATATGTTATATACAGTTGGATTTTAGAACAAATCAAGGAGAAACCCTTCTTCCAAATTTTTCATAGAAAATAATGGTTTCCTTTAATGATCAGTATTTCACAAGCAAACCAAACAACTCTAAACTCCAGATTACTTTAAACAATGTAAGCTAAGATCCCTTTCCACTCTCACATAATGCACTTCTGGGACTGAACATGCAGATGATATGTTTCTGCAGCACTGTACACCCTCACTAGCACTTGGCCTCAAGTGCTTTGATGCTTGTGGGATGAGAATGGTCATTCACAGTGTTCAATAGTGATCAAGACATAACATAAATAAAAGTATTTTAAGGAAGCTTTCTGTTCTTCTCTGTCCACTGTGAAATAAAGTTTAAATTGTTCCTTTTTGCATATAGGTTATTTTTACATGCATGGTAAAAAAAAAAAAAAAATTGAGATAAGGAAAAGATAGTCTAATGCTGAGATGGTGGAAATAAATTTAATGTACTGAAAACAAACACATGCTTTTACCTTTCTTCATAACAAAAAAAAAGTATGTTGTCATAGCAAGAAAATGTCATCATACAAGTCAATTTGAAGACTCTTAAGAAGAGGTGTTTTCAATTAATTCAGTCATATTTCTAGGCTTACAAGTGATCTTTTGGGTTCTTATGGTATTTGGTACACAAACCTTTTTTCCAGATTTTATTTTTTTTTAAAATTCAGCTTCCCACAGCATTAAAGCAAGATGTAAACAGTTCAGAAATACATTTTCCAATAACATATATTCAGGTAGGAATGAACAATTACACTCTGACTGCCCAAGCTGCAGTGTCCAAGTATCCCCTTGAGTACAGAAGGCACACAGTGTTGGTCCATTTGAATGCGCTAATTGCCTATGAGCTGCATCATTTCCTGAGCTTATGTTCATATAGTTCATTTTATATAAAGGTCTCATTGCTTTTCATTAAAGCTGATCAGCAAGCATCAGTGGATCACATTTACCCAAACACAGTGATTACTGCCAGCACAACACACAGTGCTGGGGAAAGGGAAAGACAGCAGCAAGATGTGGTGCAGCTGCACTGGATGATCACTGCAGGTCCCTTCTAGCTCTTCTGTTCTATTCTAAAACAGTGCCCAATTCCTCTGACAGCACGTGGCCAGCCTGTCCCCAGGAGGCACTCAGGCTGGGTTCCAGGGAGCGTTGCCCACAGCTGCCTTGAGGAATCTCAGTTCTCAGGAAATCCTGGCAAGAGTTCCCAGTTTACCACAGCTAAAAAAAAAAAAAAAACCAACAGAGACATGAGGAAAAGGCTTTCCTTAGACACACACTCATCTCATCCAGCATTTAAGCATTACATTTTCTCATGAATGACCATTCCTCACCACGGGGACTCCCGCCAATGGTGCCAAGCTCACCAAGGAGGTGAAGTGGTTCTCTTCCTTCTGCAGAAATCAGAAACAAACCCGTGACCTAACATGTCAACTCATAGACAGGCTGTCCCCAAGCCATGCCAACACATCAAGGACAGAAATATCTCCTTCCCCCTACATGAGTACAGTTGCATGATAAAGCAGCTGGCAAAGGATGGCTACTATGAAGAAGGGTTCCCATGAGCTACTAAATCCCCAAGCTTCAGTTGCTTGAAGCCACCTCCATCCAGATGTATTTCACATCACTCAGCTCACACAATTGGCGCCTGTCCCTTGATCCACACATCGTGCCTGTGAAAAAGTCTTCAGACTTGGGATTTAACTCCCTGTCACAGTTACTTCACCGACAGCCCTGAAAAACCTGGATGTCTGGCAGCATTTATCAACCCTTGAAACAGCACCATCGGTTCCTGCTCATTACAATATTTAAAGGTTCAAGAATGCTTTGAAGGTGTCCTACGGCATGCTCAAGCTGATGTCACACCTCTGAAATGGCCAGCTTGGCCAACTGCAAGAGTACATGCTGCAGCCCAGGTTCGTTTACTGACAGGCTCTCTCAGTCGTTTCCACCCTAGGCAGAAGTGTGTCTATGGGGTATAACTCAGCTCCTGAAAACTGTCTTTTCTTCAAATCTGGTATCTGACAATTGAGAGTTGTCATTATTCAAAACAACAAGCTTAAAGAAGTGGAAGAGTGGGAAATAATTCTGAATCAAGAGGATGAAGTTACAGCCACAAATGGAAGGTCATTTCACCAATTATCTCCTGCACATCTTTTGCATTATATCCTGCATTATTCATAGCTTCACCCAGCTTTCTTCTGATTGCTGTACAGAGAACTGAATATTTACATAGAGCATAAGGTTAAACTACAAGGCATTGAAAAATTATGATGTGGGATTTTAGTTTAATAAGCACTGACATAAGGAAAAAAGTATATGTATGTATATATATAAAATAAATACACCATGCTTAATTGATTAAAAAAGCCTCCTTTCCTATTCTAAGTGCTCTTCCTCCTGTGCAAGAAAAGCAGTGTTAAAGAGGGTTTCAGGTTCAGAACAAGCATTGTTTTTTTCAGTGATTAAGCATTCCACATTAAAGCAATTTTTGAAATAGATTAATTTCCTTTCTGATTTAACGTTCCAACTGATAAAGTTTTTTTTAATTACATCACACTAACATTTAGCTACTTCCATTTACAAATCTTAATACTGAATGTCTCTGAAGCCACACTTACATGAAGCTTCCCCCCCACACCCTTCCCCACGTACTTCAAACCAGCGATTCACAGCAGAGGAGCTGGAGGGTACCAGTCACCTGCTCACCTACGCTTGATGGTGGCTGGGTGGAGGCCAGGAGCAAAGCCCACGGGTTGCTAGTGACAGAGACAGATGCCTCTCAGAAACCAGCCCATAGCAGTACAGATGGCAACAGCAAGAGATCTTTGGCTTCTTTAACTAGGGGATGTTATCTCATGAAGAAGTGTTTCTGAACAGAGATAAGAGGAGCAGGATAGGAAGTATCAGCTTGCCTATCAAGTGGGAAAGATTTTAAGCCAGATTGAATAGCAGTGGATAACAAAATTCTCCTGTTCTAAAAGCAATTATCTGCCCTAGAGGGCTGAAATCTGGGGAGGTGATAAGAAACTGTAATAGAGTCTCTCAGAACAAGCAGCAGCAAAACACTTTGGGAAACTTATGTAGATGTCTATATAGTAACCCTATGAGCACAGAAAAGAGAAAGAAGAATTAGAAGCTCTAATAATTGAACCAGTACTAGAAGATACTACTACTACTTGGGCAGACTATACAACTGGGCATAACTTACTTTGTAGGAAGAAAGCATGAACTTAATATAAGTTTTAACAGTTCATATAAAAAGCGAAACAAGAAAAAAAAAAAAAAAAAAAAAAAAACCAAACACCAAAAAAAAGCCCAAGAGTGATGTCATTATAGGATTCTTACTGTGGCTAGATCAAAAATGCATCAGAAAAGAAGCCAACATTCTCCAATGCATAGGGCAGAGAACTTCAGCTAGATATGCTGGTAAAGCACAACATTGATAAATTGGAATTCAGTGGGATGTTCTTTTAGCTGGGTAACCTTTTTTCCTGGAGGAGAGCTATTTCAGCTCCAGTCCTGAGTAACAGAAGAAAACCAACTGAGAATTTGACATATGGGGGTAATAAACAATGCTTTGGATTAAAGCAATCAAAAAAGCATGTGTATATACATACATAATTATTTTAAGCAAAACAGCTTTTCTTCTGATATAGAGGAACAGAACGCATAGCAAGACCGTCAAGGCCATGCCAGAAATTATTTAAGGCACTTGAAAACAGAAAGAAACATAAATCATATGTCAATAGCAAGTATACGTGACTGAAGAATACCAAAGAACCAGCATTAATCAAAGCGCATTAAATACAGGACACAAAGCTAAAAAGCCACCAAATACATCAAGAACATCATTGGCATACAATAAAAGCAAACAAAGGAGAGCAAGACCTTCTTCCAAAAAAAAGACGAGGACGAAGCATTTATTCCCTTGTACCACAGACTTCACCAAAAAGGGAAGCACCTTCAGCATCACGGGGTAACTGATGGGAGAGCAGGCTGATGGCTGGATAGGTGAGCTTCATGTGAGCTGTCAGATACAGACAACATTCCCCTGGAAGATGTCAGAAGCTGCAGGAAGTGATCCCCAAAGCAGGCAGGAGCACCATAACAAGCAAACAGGACACAGAGACCAGAGGGTTGGAGACAGGTAAACATAGCACCAACCTGTGTTGAAAGAGCACTCACTGTTCCTATGGAGACACCTAATGCCACTGCAAGATCTGCCCTAGCTCTATCAAAACCTGGAACTCTTGGTACCTGGCACCTGATGTGATCAAAGGGGGCAAGTTTCCACAGGCAGACCAACCTCTGGTCTGTTGGAGACACACCACTTTGATAAAACAGAGCTGACGTATTTGGTAGGGTCCAAATGCTGATAAGCTGGAGAGCTTTGCAGAAATTACATTCCTAAATGAATTGTGACAGTGGGATAAAAGCCTCATTTTCAGTCTTATCTCATTCTCTCCTCCTTTTGCTTCTGTACAAGGTCTTTGAAAGGATGAATAGGCAGGTACTTCTCCGCAGTTCTTCAGTGTCTACTTGATGTCCATGGGAAGTCCTCCATTGATATAGGATAATTAGGAAATTTCATGCTGCTTGGACCTGTAAGAGCGCACATCTCTTTCTCTAACAGTTAGGAAGTCACAGGTTTGCTCTAATAAAACTTAAATTAGGACAGCATTCCCCTATCATTATCTTTGACTTCTCTGGGAAATCAAATCACAGAGAGGAAACATTTAACTGCCATCTCTAATCCAGCTGTGTTTGTACAACTGGAAAGGTCCCAATGTACTTTCCTGGCTGCACTCAGGACCAGACCCCAAACCCTACTTGCCTCATAAACACACAGTATAAGCACATCTGGAAAAGAAAGAAGAAAATTTTAAACAGAGTTGGGAGGTAAACTACAACCAGTAACAGATCTTTAAGAAAATTATAGTCATATGGGACACATGAGAAAGCACATTTTGAGACAGTAGAAGCTGCTTTTAATCTTGAATCTCACTGATGTGCAGTTATCTGTTATGTTAATGCAGTGAACATCCAGTGAACATTATGGGAGGATCTCTGAAAATGTTCTTCAAATTTTAAACAAACTTTAAACTCTTTGGTGAATGAAAATGGAGGAGGATTTCCTTATATCTCTTGTTTGAAAACATTAGCTTAAATCAGTTTTCACAAGAGAAATACTTTCATGATAGTCGGTAGAAAATATTGGACTTACACGCTTTAAAAATGCTTAATAATGTTCACTGCAGGAGTAAAGTCAGAAGTGCATCAGAACTGAATTTTTAACCATTCACAGTTAAATAAATTTTACATTTTAACCTGATGTTGTTGGTAACTAGTCTCTTTATACTTACTGTAATTTTCCATTTTTTAGAACAAAATTATTACAGCTGTAGCTAAAAAACACCAGCTCCAAAAGATTTCAATTGCAAAATAGCTTGATATCACCTGGCCACTAATAGTACATGAGGAGAGGATCTCTAATCAGTATCACCTCAACAGCAGTGGAAGGCAGACCAAAGGATTTTGGCATAATGCAAGAGGCTGTAGACATGAGCCAGATGATTTCTACCGTGCTATAGGGGATGTGTTCTACACATTCAAGGATAGACAAGCTTTAAGTTGCATCAAAAGACACACAAACCAGATCTGATGAAGGAACACCATAAAAAGAAACCAAGAAGCAACGTGATCAGTCTGACAACCATCAAGGATGACTTCAGTGTACTTGACTGCATGATGGTGGACTACTGGCTTTTTCAGGTTCCCTTCATCTTTGTGCTACCATCAATCTACGTCAAGATCTTCTAGAAATCAAGCATAAAATGTTGCAGCTACAAGTCACAATGAAGCCTGAGAGCGATGACATATGGGAATAGCTTCTCATTGTTTTATCTCAAATGATTTTCAAAAATGCTTTGCTGATGCAATAATTTGCATTCTGAAGATCATCATGTTGTATCATGACACGCTTCATTAGTACAAAACAGCTTTGTACCTTTATCAGTAACATGTATTTTCAACATAAAGCCCAATGTATTTGTGCTAAAATGTTTATCATGCTAAGTTATCTATATTTTCTCCACATCAGCCTGACAAATTCCTACTATGGCTTCTTTGCATATTATAAAGTACTGCATGTACACAGAGGCAACATTTTGCTTAACATATAGTGGAAGCACAAGCACTGCATTAATACTACCCTTGTACTGTTCCTGGCTTTCATACCCAGAGATAAGACAGTGCATTAACACAATCCAATGGATTTAGGTTAACAGTTGAGTAATGAAAAGGTAACCATTCATAAAACTTGATATGCTATTGAATCCATTTGGACCCAAGATTGGGGTATAGATGCCCCATGTGAAAGTAAGTGATATGCGGAACAGGAGACATTACCCCTTCCCCCATAAACTATTTTATTTTGACTTAGGAACATGATATAATTTGAAACACACACTCTCCAAGCAGCATAATGGAGAAATTTCCTCTCTAAAAAGCAGGAAACTATTTTTCAAATGCTACCTTTTAATTTTTAAAAAGACTGCATCTAAGACAGAAGATCAGCTACCAATATTTTTTAAGTGATCTGAAGCACGACAAGCTTAGCCAGCAATAGAAAACCCATACAATCTATCCTCTATTGTCTGTGGGTTAATATAGTTATACCAAGCCTATTACTTCTCAGCCTTCTAATGAAAAATGTTCTATTTAACAAAGTGAACATCAACATCCTGAAGAGGTTCCTCTGCTATCTGTCTTCTACCTTTAATTTTAATTAAGAAAACAAATGGACAGTAAATGTGAAGCAAAGAATCAACATTAATCTCTAAATCAAAAGGATTTATATTGAAATTACAATTAATCACATGCATGAAATATCTTATTTAATAGGGTGATGCCCTCACTTACTTTGTTTAATCACTAAAACAATTCCATTTCCAAAATCAGAATTTGGAACCACTCCAAACATATCCCATTAAGATTATCAATCCAGCAAGAACAGTGACACCAAACCTCTAAAAAATAAACTCTTCAAAACTTTTTTACACCTACCCTGAAGAACGTAGTGTGCCCAGACATAGGGACCCTCACTTAAAAATAGAGAGGAGTAATGTAACATCTAATCAAGGAGGCAACCCAGGACATTTGCACTGAAACTTGTTGGTGACATGACTCAATGCCTATTCAAATAAAGGCTATTAGGCCAGACTTTAGCCTTCATTAAGCAGATAAACTTTGTTATACTCACAGATTTACCTCCAATTACACTGGATGTGATTTTGGCTAATTAATACAGAAAAGATTTTGCCATCATCCCTAAAAAAAGAGCAGAGAGGACACACTGTTAGATTTGCACTCAGAATTACTAGCTGTCATGTGGGATATTCCTCAGGGATCAGTTCTTGGCCCAGATGCATAGACAGGCTGTCAACAAAACGTAGGCTCCCGGGTATGCCAGTGACAGCTCCCCCAGCTGACTAATGTTCTCTTTAAACTTGTTTCTTCAGCCACCTTGTTCAGAGTTACCATAACCATTTTCCATGCCCTTCTGTTGTCAAAAAAAGGACAACCAAATATCCCTAAGAAGGTTCTGCTGTTGTGTTGAAAAACATGGAGGTGGGTGGTAGGATTTGAAAAGGTGTCATGGTTACAGGGGCTGGGACCAGTTTATCCTTATGTGGGTAGAACCAAAACTGTATATTCTATACTCTCTATGTCAGTGCTCATGGGCTGTTAAGAAAATCATGGGTAGCAGCTGCCCAGGACAGACCTCACACCCCAGGCTATAACAGATAAGGAAAGAAGTTCAAGGTCAGGGGAGATGTTAACACCTTTCCCACCCAGCAGGAGTCCTCCTCCCTGTTAATGGGCCCATCCATGCCTAGCCCCATGACTCATACAGAGCTCCCCCCAGGAGCTATTTCTGTTTAATGGACCATCAAGGACCCACTGCATGACTCATAGACTGATATCAACCCATTGTGAGATGCTCCACCCAGGGGGAGGAGCCAAGTGCTCCCACCTGGATATAAACTGGGGTTCAGTACAGCACAGGGGGCCTTACCCACTGGATTTCCAGAGGACAAGAGCTACCAGATCTTTTCTACGAGACCACTGTTTCATCTGGACTGCTACCACCACCCTAACTACAGAGTGTCAGGTTGTATTCTGACTCTGTCTGTGGTTTCCCTTTGTATTATTGCTTTTATTTTATTTTTCTCTTATTAAATTGTATTTCTGACTTGGAGTCTCTCACTGGTTTGTTTTCAAACCATTACAAAAGGCAAACCAAATACAGTCAGTTTGGATTTAACCTAGAGGTAATGCTTTAACTTGCATATCAAAACTCACCTAGAACAATTCACTGAAACATAAATTTACACATGTGTCTTTTACCTCAAGCCAAACGCTATAAGTCTTTAGATATTGCTTCAGCAAGATTAACACCAGACTATTCATTATGTGATCAATAAGCTTGTCCTCTTACAGGTTCTTTTTCTCTTGCCCTACTTAGCACTATGTCTTCCCCCTTGGATAAAAAAAAAAAAAAAAGGGGGGGGAAGTGGAAAATCAAGAATAAACTAGGTTGTAGTGCTCTGGACACCCCAAAGTACGTTCACAGAATAACGCCTGTGTCATACCTTAATAGAGAAGAGCAGTCACATACTGCTTTCTTTCATAAATGACTCTTCTCATCTAAAAAGTCATTTTTCAAGTAGATTTTATCACTCCACGTTCTCAGTCATGCTGCCAGCAGAGGAGAACAAGCCCTTTTGGCTCCCTGCCCTTCTCCACATGCCAAACCTCCTCCAGAGGCACCTCAACCACCTTCTTTTCCTCCTTCACATTGCTTTAGTCACTTACTGTTCTTCCAAAGACCAGGGCAAACAAAAATGATACAGCCAGCAGAAAGATGAACCAATACACAGACTGTATTGTAGACAAGAAGGACATTGCATGAATGATCACTGGGGGTACAAACAGATCAATCAGCTGGTACATAAACAACACCACCCCCAACAATGCCACAAAAGATGTGACTCGGCCCACAACAGGTGGTACAAACAGTGAACTGAGGTTTCCCACAGTTGGCATGGGAAACAGCCAGACCAGAAAGCTAAACGCACAAGAAAAAGGTGCCCACATGGCAACTCTCACCCGATCAGCCCGCGTTCACAAAGGTATTAAGCAGACTGGGGCCCAGCTCCAGGGAGAGTCAGGAGGTCTGCCCTGAACCAGGAAGCTCTGTGGAGTGCACTCCACAGACAG
>NW_008618119.1:62066-75670 GCF_000691845.1 Merops nubicus
GGTTCCAGCTTTTATCCCCAGGTGGGGACACCTGACCTTTGTTCACTCAGTGCGGGACCCCTGGGGCTCATTTCCCTCATGGCTCTCCCTGCAGGGCTGGCCGCACCCTGGGGGGAAGCTGTAAGGCAAACTCACCACCTCTGTATGAAGGGCTGTGGGAATCACCCATATGTCAACCTTAATTCAGGGGCTCGGGGTTCAAACCCCAGCACTTCACTTACCACCCAGCAAACCCTCTGGCAGACTCAGAAGAGCAAGAGCATCCCCCACTCCAAAGCCAGACCTACCACTCAGACCTCACAGCATGTCCCCAGTGTCAAACCTGGCTGCCAAGACTCCCACTAAGAGATACTAACCCACCTCCTCCAGGGGACAACCACAAAAGCCAAGAAAATTTACCACTTCCCAACAAACCATCAGCCTGTCTCACTGCCCAGAACAGGTGAGTGACTCCGCTCCCTTTTCTAACCCGCAGGAAAATACAAGTTCACCCATTAGAGCACCCAAAGGTGCTCTGGCACTGGCATCAGATAAAAGCAGGCATCAGCACGCAGGAACACGCTCTGGGCATTTTCTTCAACCACACACTTAAATGCACCAAAAAAAAAAAAAAAATGAGATGGCTACTCACAGAGACAGTGGCAGAATTGAAGTCCAGACCCACCACGGACAATGACAGGCCAGGGTGTCCCCTGCATGCCAGCAGGGAGGGAGGATGGATGGCATCAGGGACCTCCCTGCACCCCAACTCCTGGTCCATGCCGTGCTCAGTGGATGCATGTGGAGGTAGGGATTGGAGCAAAAATACTCTGCGCAGTTTAGCAGCCTTTTTAATACGAGCCCCATATGGAAAGCAGTAAGTTGTGGTTAAAATTTAAGCACAACTTAGTGTGTACTGGCTAAATATTAAGAAAATGTAAATTGCATAACTAGATAAACCTGCAGGACAGTGAGGGACGTAACTGCAATGTAGGGAAAACCTAACAAAGACATGCAGGGTTGTCACCAGGCTCAATATTTTAATGCTGTATCGAATTACAAGATTTCTGTGAAGCTTCTGTTTATGCTTCTACCACCTGAAAGCTTCTTTAGGTAAAAAGTTGGGTTTTTTATCACCTAATTCTCTTTGAGAATTCTCTTTATCACCAGCTCTTTCTGAAAAAAAGACACATGCTACATAAGAGATTAGAGTTAAGACTGTTCCCTAACCAGACTTTTCATCTGCTGAGAAGCATTATTTTGTTACCTCCAGGGGCACTACAGGTTTGAATTTCCCCGAGTTTCTGATGCATGTGGAGGAAGTACCAGCAGTTAATGCAAAACTGGGACTAGCTGCTGCAGGGGGACTATTTTATAAAAAAAAGTTTTCCTCAGCCTTCTTCTCTGCAGCTTGTCTTCTTGACATGTCAGCTACCATGTTGCCTTCAGGCAAAAAATAAAGAATATTAACCAACAAATCAAGTAAACACATCTCCGTATGTGCTTTTGGAGTGCATCAAGATTAACACCTTCCTAAATAATTCTTAGTTTAGCTGGTGCAAAACCAGAAGAACAATACATGCAGAAGCAACCCATCCTGCCTTTTCTGAGCACCCACAGCAATTTAAAGAAGGTGAAGAGCAAAGCATTAGGCTTCTCCATTCCGTAAAACCTATTGCAATGAATTAGGTAAGAAGATGCAAACATCTGAAACCAAAGGTGGTGACAAGGAGGTAGTCCACTTCATGTTCATGGGCACTTGCTCCAGGGGCATTACTTGTCCTTCTCACTAAGTCAGCATCCTCCTTGAAGCTGGGCCAGCTGTAGGTTCCTTGGGGCAAGGACACGGCACTGCCACTGAGTCAGTGCTGCTTTACAGCATCTGTGCTCAGCTGGAGGAGACTCAGCCAGCCCAACATTGCCACCCTGCACAGCTTACTCATGCCCACGGAGCCAGAGAAGGTTCATTGTTCGCACTAATGGGGGAAATGGGACTCTTCATATTTTGGGAAACCGATCTTTCCAGGTGGCAGTGGAGACCCTGCCCGGAGCAGCACCAATGCTAAGGAAAGTGGAGTGATTAATGAAGAAGAATTGATCCACCCGTTCCTTGTCAGGCAGCCAACTGCTGCCTTAAACAAAGAGGTCTATGTGTAACGCTACCAGGCAGTCACTCAAATCATGCCACAGCTTATAATGCCTCCCCATACACTCCCCCAGTTAAGCCCACCCTTCCTTTTTAGCAGCTACTTATGCACTAAACAACCTCCTTTTCTACACACTTTGAAGACTGACAGTGGAAAAACATTCTTGAGGTATGGCAGCCTTATCCACCCAACTCCTCCCAGACCACATCCCACTTTCTCTCAGAAACAAGGCCATAAAATATTTTCAGAAAAATCAAGGCAGTCCAGGCCAAGGAAACTCTAAAGAATAGAGGAAGATGGAAAGTTGTTTTGTGATGCTTCCCTGCCTGAGATAAAGTTAGTTAACAGGTAACAAAAGACCTAGGTAGGAGGATATGCACAGTTTTCAGGGATGAAGCGTCCCGTGCCAAAATCTAGCTCGGACTAGACACAATAAAGTATTATTTTTGCCCACTGCCTTTTGGCAGTACGTCACACCTATGAAATTTCATTTTTATCCTGACATATTTTCCTGAATTAACAAGAACTTTTTATTTAATTCCTTGGTGTGGTTGGGCAAGGGAGCCGCACCAGTCCCTCCATGAAGGGCAGAAGCACACCTCTCCTTCAGATTTGACCCTCAAATCTCAGTAATTGCAACAGCATCCTTAGGGCCCAATGTTTGCATACGACGTCCCCGAAAGAGGAAGGGAGGGAGACGAGACGAGTGCACCCTCAACAAACAGACAGCTGACTGCTCGATCTGGCTCCCCTCCACCCCCACTGTAAGAGTCCCCAGGGCAGAGCTCTGCTAACAAAATGGGGCTTTGCAAATACCATGCTAGATAAGCACAGTAGCATATGCAGCTTTTGGCATCTGTTTATCATTAAAGATAACCTCACCTGAATTGCTGGGGAAACAGCCCACCTGTTTTTAAAAATAGGTTTCATCTCTTTCTCACAGCAATCTGCCCGTGCTGAGTGATGTTTTAAAAATATACCAAGACATAGTGCTAACACTGAAGCATTTCCTCACCCAGCCAGGCAGGGATAAGATCTGCATCTCACAAAAGGCCAACATATGGTGCTGATAGCTCCCTGATTATGTCAACATTTATTACTAAAGTAAAAATCACCAGTCTTCTTTAAAGAAAGGAGCCCAGATGCCTGCAATTAATATTTCTCCACCCCACCGAAGAAACTGTAATGCAATTCCTAATGTCTCTACTTGAAAAGGCTCAAAACTCACAAATTATGTCATTAGAAACAGCAACGGGTAACAAGAGGTTCAGTATAATGTATTTTCATTAGCCAAGGCTAATTGGAGCCAAATGAGTGAAACAATGCTGTAAGGGCGAGCAGCAAAAATCCTTGGGTCTTTAGGAGACGAAATAAATGAGGGTAATCAGCAGCGTATGCAGAATACGGCACGTTCAATTAATATAAATCGGAGAGCAGTCGACTGCAGCGCTTCGCCGGGGCACAGATGAGTGCTGGTGGGCAGCAGATGTCTTATTACAGCGTACAAACACAAGCAGTATGGCAGCCTGAACCAGCAAACGCACTTGGGTTTGAGGGACACCCAAGAAACAGGACTAGGGGCGTAAACACCCCACCAATTGCCACAGGAGGAAATTCTGCCAAGCTGATCAGAGGTGCTCAGAGAAGCCAGCACAGACCTGGGGCAGAGATGGGAGAAAGGGAAGGAGGCTGCTGCCTGTCATGTTAGAGGAGAGACAGCCATGGCAGCTCTACCCTTGGCAGCTCTAACGCTTGCCACCTGCACACACAGATATTTTGTGGGGGTGGATTATCTGATCCATCCTCCTCCTCCGTCTTTTCATCACGTCAATTTAATTGTTACAGTAACGATAGCAAATTGATTTTGCAATTTGAGCTTTCAGACCCTTCTGAAGTGTGAACAACCAACCTTGTCTTTCACTTCAATCTTCATCTCAATAACATCAAGGCTGCTGTCCCTCAATTTTCCCTTCTTTTAGAAAAGAGAATAACAATGAGATCCCTCTTCAGCATTTGCCTCTGATCTAATGGCAAAGCATGTTTCTGTTTTGGGTTTTTGATTTTGTTTTTTTTTAGCATTCCCATTAGGCAATCCCCTTTTTTTAATATTGTGCTTTGGTACTTAAACCTTTAGATATTACGTTATTTTATAGCTCAAAAGTCACAAAATGCTTATGCTTTTTCAAGTTACTGGCATTTTTATGCAATTTCTGATATATTTTTTTGCAAGTCGTGGATAACTATTGCAAATAATTTCATTATTGTTCTCCAGGCACCATGCTCAGAGGTTCACATCCCTGAGCAGCCAACACTGAAGTCTACTGTAAAAATCGAGTGAATTTAAACAAGTTAGATGAAAAGTTATTGAGCTGTGTATCATTCGCATCCAGGGACATCTTGCCTACTTTTCATGTTCTGCATAATGGTGATAACATTCTGCAACCGTTAATAAAGTCACAATTTCATTATCAAGTCCATGCTGACTACTCTTGGTTTTCATAGTTTAACACCACTAGATGATGCTTTGGTGACCTAAGCAGTGTATGATACACGTTTTCAGTCAAAGACTGATTTTACTTTTTACCAGTTCATTAATTTTTGTTTTAGCATTTGACACACACAGGTTTTGGGTGTCTTTTGGTCTGAACTCCAAGATTTCTCCTCCCTCCCTTTTTCCTCAGAAGAGAACAGTTTTCACACTAAAGAAACTTAGTGACAAAGGCAAACATTAAACACTAGGAAGGTCAAAAAATCCTGTCATTATGAAACTGAAAGCACATGGGCATTTTCCTTTTGTGCTGTATTGCATGGTTGATGTCTGAAGATTAAGGTAGACAGCAAATTGCACACACAGAAGATGGCATATCAGGACTGGTTTAGGCATGAGTTGCATACAAGATCCAAGAATTAGAAATAGCTATGTAAGTCATGCAAAATTACCGAAGAGTAGATGAACATTCATATCCATGAAATGTTGAAATACATTCCAAGTTCCTGAAGGTTGCCTGGACATTATCTATCCATCTATCTAAAATAAATAAATTATAATTATTACTTCAAAATTAAACAGCCCTAACCCGGTAACAAATTTTTGGAAGAGGCTTGAGGCTGCATCATACAAACAACGCTTTGAAACCCAAGTAGAGGCCAACTCACAGCCCCTGCTTCTGCTAAGTCTAGAAGAAGTACAAAAAATCCACATCAAAAAGTTGAGCTGAAAGAATGAATCCAAGTAATCCACTAAATGCTACACAGGAAGCAATTGCTGGTGCTATTTTATTTGCAATTGTGCTGAGAGATGTTAACATTTTGGCTATCCTGTGTGGAAGAAATAGAATGAGTTACAAGGCAGACTATGCAGATCACCTGAAATAATTGAAAGTGCAAGTCTGAGCTGACCAAGCTAAAGCTGTTGGCAGCACAGACAGACCAAAGATCAGCTCCTTGGATCACGTACAAACACTGCAAAAGAAGCCTGACTTAGGTTCAAATTTATTTTTTTTAACAGAAAAAATGCATTCCAGGGATATTTCCCTATGAAATATTGGAGAAAAAGAAAGAGATGACTGATATCCATGCACTTTTTTGGATTCTTAAATTGTTAGATTGCCAATAAAAACAAAATAATTCTGCTCCCTTCTTCCCTCAGTGGCGTATGGTAAGAAGAAACTTGAAGGAAGAATCCATCCGTCCAAGAAGAACCTCAATAACTTTTTTAAAGCTAAAGAAGAATCTGTGAGGGTAAGAAAAAACCTCAACCCTCATTTGAATTTGACTCTTGGTCCAAATTAAGATAACAGTGAAACACCTCTGAAGTCTATAGATCTGCCCCTTCTGCTTGCTTGTACTCTTCTTCCCATTTTTAAGGAACTGAGCATAAAAATGGTTAAAAGGAAAAACCTGAAGTATTTTTGTAAAATAAAAACAATCCTCCCAAAAAGACAAAATAACAAACCCACACTCATTTTAAATAATATTTCCCAGAAAATATAAAAAGAAAATAAAGGAAAACAATGGTTTAGAATTGCTCGTATGCATACTTTCAGGTGGACAAACTCTGGTGTTATTTATTGCCATTTTAAAAATTTAGCATTTCTATTAAGAAATACATATTTTGAGATAGAGATGAGAACAACTTTCTAGAAGACCACAGAAAAAACATAAGTCAAAAGGTGCTATTCCCAAGCACAGTATCCAACCCACCTTCAACAAAGTCAAATCTTACAGATTTTGCTCTTTCCTCAGTATCTAGCTGGCATATGAAATAGTGAAAGAAGGGATAGGAGGATGATCAGAGGGAATAAGCTGCACATTTTTCAGCACATCGCTGACATCTACCTCTGTAAACACATTCTCTTAAAACATGACAGTTAAGTCCTCAGTAGGAAAGGCTTGAGGAGCTGCTCAAGGTCACAAATCAGCCAGACTTCAGCTCTAGGAACTGATAAAAGCAACCTGCAGGGTCTCAGCACGTCCTGCCCTGGGACTCACGGCAGCCTCCCCAGGCAGGAAGCCCAGCCAGAGCTCTGGAGGGAAGAGCCAGAAAGACAGGAGAGAAGGTGCAGTAAGCAAAGAGAATTAAACCTTGTATTGGAATCAACTGCACCTTCTTTCAATCTTAAATCAGTGCATTTACTATAACAATTAATGCAGTCTGAACTTTTGCTTTTTGGCTTTTAAGTTGCTTCTCTAAGATCTTCTCCCTTCACCCAAATAATCTTAACAGAACAGAGGCACTTCACATTTTCCAGATAAACAGAACTTGAAGAATCTGTTTTTCCACATATGGACAAGTGTGTATAATTTACTTGCTTTAACTTTTGCTATATAGGTCATATTATGTAGGGCAAGTAACTTGTGAGCCAGATCACCATGACACCAGAGGTACTACTAGGCCATCTACCTGAAGCAATTCATTTTTTCAACAGCAAGCCCATCCCAAAGGTTTATCTGACAGATTGCTTAGGTTAAACTCCTGTACTCCATCTTGGGTTAACGTACCTGTTTGGGCATCAGTGTACAAAGTCTCCTCATTTCCCAACAGCCCTGCTTCTTCCTTGCCCTATATTGTCTTTGCTATGGAAGAAAATAGTGTCTTTCAAATACAATCATAGCGATTTTCAATTAGTGGGCTGTCTTCTGTCTCAGATTCAGGTATCAGCCACAAAAGCTACAAGGGCTGACCTAGTGACCTTTAGCAGCCTTCTTATCAATACCAGCTAGGACAAGAATCTTGCAATTTTTTTCTTCTGGAAAAAAAAAAAAAATGCTAAAAATACTACTGTTAAGCCCACAGGGCCTTGTATCACTGTATAACAGAAGAATGCTACAGGTATGTGGTGTTTGCATTTTACTATATTTCCACTTTAACAGGACAAATCCATCTGTGAACATTTCCACTGCAACACAGCCAGCTTTTTTCTGACTCTTATAACGGGTAAGTGCATCAAACACTTACCAATTATATTTCCCAGCCAAAGAATATGAAGATTCTTAGTTTAGCTGATGTTTATTTGACAGACTTGCAGCTGAGTGTTCATCTCAGCAGTGCCTAGCTAGCAGATTAGCAAGATACCAGTGAACGTTTCTCTGCAGATGCTCTTCATTTGCTGAGCAGGAACTGCAGCAGGGTAAGGTTTTCTGGTGTGACAGGTCACCTTGGGATTTCAGTTTGATTCCTCAGAAGGAGTGTTCACTTCTTCACAGACACCCGAGGAGGCTGAGGCAAGAGTGCTGTTCCCCAACGAGGAAGATTTGGGGACCCCAGAGGAAGAGGTCCCTGCTCTGTTCGTCATTCAGGAGTTGTGTATGATATTTCCAAACAGGAATATTTCATTCTCCAACACCCCTCCCTGGATATTACATCAATCATTCACCTTTTCCCCCCAAAGGAAAAACAACTCTGTCAGTTCCCTTTAGTATTGTGAGTCTGAGAACTATGTTATCCACAGCTCATTGCTTTGCTTTGACATGTTTAGGATTTTCCTCTAGAGAAGCAGGTTTTCTTCAGGGACAGGAAAAGAACCTCAGTCGCCATGATATCCAAAAACCACAGCTTTCCTTTCACAGCTCTTTGGAAGAACACAAGGAAGCAGTGCTGCTAGCATCACAGACATTTACAAGCATGAGGAAAGTCTTACCAGAAAGCTACAGAGAGTAGCAGGAGTGAGTTGCCATTGAAGTGTTGATGAAGTTGCATGTTATTACTACCTTCTATTACACTGACTCGGCTACATCAGTACATCTTCAAACTCCTGTGTCCCAGTTAGACCCCTATAATGGAACCTGCATGAATAGCTTTGTTTAAATTTGTGTTTGCTACAAACAGAAGATAATTGTTCTGTTACCACTTATATAACAACCTTGTCCTGATTTCTACCTTAAACTACAAAATTCACCTTTCTAGGCTACTAATATGATATTTTATTAATAAAAACACTCAGAACCTGGCTAAGATGAAAGGTCCCAAAACTCTCATGAGCATCCTCTACTCCAACAAACACTTCATAATTTTCAGACATGAATATGAAGAGTTATATTTCACCTGTTGTAAAGATAGGTGTGTTTCGGTCACTGTTTTCACAGCTTCTGCTTTAAAAAGAAAAGCAGTAGATGAAGGTCAGCAGGTTTTCTAACTTTCCTGTTGGCATGCAAGCTTCCACTCCAACTTTCTTTTAGAACAAGAAGTTATTCTCTGTCCTTTTGATGTTTGAAAAGAAGATTGTTTTGATCTTGAGCAATACCACTCGTAATTAAAGTTACAAAAAGAACAGAGAAACTAAGGGATAGGAGTGGGAGAGGGAAAGAGCCAAGACTTCATAAAGGCACTTATCGTAGACAGTACATAAGAAACATTAAGATTTTTCAGAAAGGTTAGCAGCTGTGTAAAAGCACTAACACAAACAGAGGCTATATTTGTTTTCAAACAAAGCACATAATCAAAGATGCCTCATACTCAGCAACACCTTGACAATAGCAGAAAACTCAGCAGCCATTAGCTAACAAAGCCAGAATTTCATTCTTCGCATTCAAAAGCGCCATAGCAGCGTTTACTGTCATTACTCCGAGGCAGGTATCTCTCACAGCATGCCCTCAGACCTCTCAACTTCAGAGCACTTTAAAACACAAACCTTTGTGTTTAGAATACACCAGAATTAAGACTTCAAGACCAAGTTTAATTTCTATAATTCCTGAATAATTTCAGAATACCTTAACTCCGTGCCACAAGCCCCTGCTCAGTTCCCTTTTTTCTGCAGACAGAGGGAGAACAGAAGCTATTGAAGCTACCCATCATCAGCCATCTTCTCTTCAAGAACTTTCACCATGATAACTAAGACCAGGTCAGTGAGGAGTAAATTCATCACTCCACACAGTACAGTCAACAGCTTGTTGAGCTACATTTTTAAGTTTTACTCTGATACCTCACCACAAACAAGCTCAAATTAGTCTATCTATCTCTAAAAATTACTAAGCAAGCTCCCTCTAGCAATATCTCTTAATTGTTTTCATCATGACAATCCCGGCAACCAAGCCCATCAGACACCTGAAAGACCACTGAGCAGGAAATGCAAGGCAAGCAGTTCACATAAAACTGTTGGTGGCTATTTAGCCAAAAGAAATGTTCTTCCCACCCACTGCTTCTTCCCCAGTCTATATTAAATTCACATGAATCATGTGGGATGAGGTTTTATACCTCCTAAAGTGAGACATGTGCCATGGGACAGGACTGTTTGAAAGTTCAGGCAATACCTGTGCTTCTCTCTCTTCGTTTTATCTGTGCCATTACATATTGCTCTAAAACATTACAGAAATAAGCCTTCCACCCCTCTTCATGAGGTGGACTCACCCACTTTCACCAACCTTCTCTGCACCATGGCAGGGGGTATGCCAGGAAAACACCAAGAAGTCCTTCTGCTGGGGTAAGAGCTTGCTCCACTCAAACAGGGCATTTTCAAAAGAAATTCTGAGTAAGCCTCAAGAAAATGCCCTTGTACTCTGAAAGAGAGAAAGATCTTGACCTTAACTGCTGCTTAATTTTTGTATTATACTCCCATCATTCATTGCTATCGACAAGGCAGCTATGATTAAGCATACATGATTGCATAAACCGAGACACTGCACAAAATAGTAATTAGTAGATTAACATAGATGTATAACTTTGCACTCTCAGGAACACTTTACAAACATTAACGAATCAGGGTTTCTTAGACTCCTGTCACCTGTCTCTCACCTAGCTCCCTCCTTCCCTTTTCCCCTCCCCTCCTCTCTTGCTTGCTTACAAAGAAGCTCTTTCCTCTCCCAGCTACAAAATACGTATATTCTGCCCTTCCAAACCACACCTTTCTCCCCTACTCACTCCCTCATCTTCTGTTTTCCTCTTTTCAGCCTCAGGCATCCTTGTTCTAATTAAAAAGAAACCCAGCTGGAGCAGCTGGAAGAAGCCTAAATGCCCTAATGAACAGTGAGATGCAGCAAAAGAGGTATTTATGGCTTTACAACAAGGTTAGCAACACAGAGGAAAAGAAATATGAATACAAGAAAACAGGGTAAGGCATCTCTGCCTAAAAGTGAGGACAGCAGGGAGCTATGGAAAAAAAAAAAAAAAAAAAAAAAAAAAACACAAACAAACTTAAGAGGAAAAAAAACACAGTGAGATGCAGCAAAAGAGGTATTTATGGCTTTACAACAAACAAACTTAAGAGGAAAAGAATCATGTCCATTAACGCTTGTCTTTTCTTATCAAGAAGGTTTTGGGTGTGGTGAGCTCTCTTGTTGCAAGTTGCCCATGGAGACACAGCACCATGTGAGACAGCAGCAAAAACCAGAAGCTGATGCTGACATATTTTAAATGCATGGAAGTTTAATAGCTCAGGTTTCATTCTCTATCAGAGAATTTTCAGCCATTCACAGAATTGAAGTGAGATGTTAATAAAAATCACTCTGCCTTCAAGAAAGAAGAAAAGGAAATTGTAAAATAAACATCAAATATCCAAAATAATGTTGTTTTTTTTCTGCTTAGTATGACTTTTCAAAAAAGTTACAAGAATGGAAATTCAAGGAGAGATAAGTATCATTTAATTTTAAGGCAATACATGCACAAAACCAGATTGTTATAACTTATTAAGACATATATAACTATATATATAGTTTATGAAAAAAAATAATCATTTGAAAGTTTCTAAGAATCAGAGCCTTTCAAGCAAGATGATGAGGAACCTCTGCTGCATCAGCTCAAATCTGATCAGAAGCAATTGTACAACAGAGACCCACAGAGTAAGCTCAGCTGATGATACCAAACCTACAATGTCTCCGAGAAGGTTCAGAAGTGAATCACTCTTAGTTTCCCTCGTCTCTGCTATAATGGTTTTATGCTTCCAGGTGCACTGTGGTCATACACAAGGTCCAGTACGGACTGTATTTCTTCCTTCAATACATAACTTGGCTTCTTCAAGAAAATTTCAGGGTTCCTGTGAGGTGTTGAAGACTGACCAGACATCTAAGGTGGGAATTTGCTCATACTATGTGCTTTTAATATGCAGTGCCTGCTTGTCAGGTTTGAAATAGAGGCTTCTCAAAGGTGAGACTGAGTGGGGCCATTTTGTCTTTAACTTTCTTCCACAAGCCACAGTACAATTTGATTTCCTAAAATAATGTGGGAATTTGACACAGGAAACACCCTGTTTTTCCAGGGGCCCATGATACCAGCTGATAACATGCCCCTCCTCTGCTCTTATCCTGTGGCAAAAGGCAGCTGCAGCTGTTGGTCCTTCCTATGAGTCTTTGCATGCGTTACAGCATTTTGGAAAACACCTTGGAGCTTGTGGAGATATTCTGCAGATACAGGCAAAAAAGCTAAAAAAAAAAAAAAAAAAAAAAAAAGAGAGGGGCTAATAATTGTAAAGGGAAATAAACTTTTATAAATTCATTGCTATCCATTCTTCACAGGCAGCAAGGTGATGTGCTTTGAGCCTCCAGCATATTCCACTCTCTTCAAATCCCACTCACTGACTTTTTGAAGGGCTCCCCTGGTGACACCAACAGTCCCCAGCCCATCGTGCTGTTCTGTCCCCTGCCCTCCCCGGGGACTCCTGCACACAGCGCTTGCAGCAGCTGCCTGGTTCTGCAGGCATCACCCACATCACACCCAGTCGCCTGGAGCTCCATTGATGGGGTTCAACAAGGAGGTAAACCACTGCCTCCTGGCACACCCGGGACCTCCCTGCCCTTCTGCACAGGGTCTCCACCTGGAGACATTCTCTGAAAGACACTCAGGGTGAGGGCAGGGGCTGTGCCACAGAGCAGTATCCGCCTTGTTTGCATAGTGTAATGCTGATTAAAAACCAACATGAGGGATGGTCATTCTAGGAGGGACTTCTGTTTTGCTGGTGACAGGAAACAAAAAACATCTTGTGGTAAAACTGGCTCAATAAATTACATGCAGTGGAGTTAATGCAGGTGTGCTTTCTTGGCTGGGTTTTTACATGGAGCAGGCAAGGGACCTAAGTAGTGACTCTGAGGCAGGGAAATTTGAGATTAGTGGTTCTGCCTTCAGCAGAAAATTGATTATTTGGAATTGATGTTAATAAATCTAGCTTTCTTTTCCTATACTTACTCCCCCTCCTCCTACCCCTTCCACAAAGTCTCCCTGCACGCTGCTGGCTGATTACAGTAGCCAGCACAAAACAAACCTCTTTCTTTTTCTTTGCGTCACATATATCCAATGATACAAAACCTTTGTGTCTCTTGCCATGGTTGACATGCCAGCCAGAGCTAGCAATCTTCACTTGGCAGGAATTTCCATGTGAAAGGAATATTTTGAAGAAAGCCTGTGGGATGGAGCCAAGGTAAAAGCTCCTCCCTCCCTCTAGCAAATGCTGCCTTTCCAGCGTGAAAGAGAGACAGTGCTCTCCAAACTGCTGTTCCCATGGATTTGCCCCATGTTTGAGACTGTCATCTTCACAGTAGGAGTGGGATGAGGGTTTTACAGTGGGATGAGGCTCACCAACAGCACAAACATTGTTTTTTTTCATGAAGGAAAACTAACTTGGGTCCAAGGTTTTGGCCAGCAACATCTCGCTAATGCAAACAGTTCTCAGGCACTTTGCTCTGTAGTATATAAAGAGCCATCAAGGGGAGGAAATATCGGGTAGTGAAGGGTGACTTGGCCTAGGAGGGAGAGGTGTAATCACAGGCAGTGACTGGAAGCTAAATCCAGGTGATTTAAAATGAGAAGCAAGGTACACATTTTTAAAAGTCACCCATTGAAATGAACTGCCAGGGGGTGAAGCTGGGTATTTTTTGTTTTGTTTTGCTTTGCTTAAATTTCTCAGATCAAGACTAGATGCCTTTCCCTGCATTAGAAGTTACTGCACTTGGAAGAAAAGCAGAACTGCATGAGGCTTGTTGAGTTGCAAACGTCCTTGCATGGGGTGAGCACTGCAAAAGAACGGAGCTTTGTAGAGCCAGGGTTTCAGCAGG
>NW_008618119.1:75701-76212 GCF_000691845.1 Merops nubicus
TGACCAGTATTAGTACAGTTACTCTTTCAACTTGAGCTATGAGTCGGATTTGGAGTCTTGCCATCAGCCTCCCTCGGGAGGGTTAGCAGGCGATGGAGTCAGGAAAGTCTTCACACAGCTTATACCAGAGAGCAGGAGGAATTGCAGGAGAGCAGGCAGTGACTTTATTGTCAAACCAAAGCCCTTCCCAGTCTCCTCAGCAACAAAAATCCTCCCTTGGCTTTCACTATGCGAGTACGCCATGAGAATCGCCATCAGCTTTTCTGCCTCCTCTTCAGAGCATCTGATACATGTTGCTCAGATAATCAGACAGCTGTGCCCCAGGCAACCCTCATCCCTAAGTTTGCCAGCAGACTCTAGGGCAAAACTTCCCAGTTTTTCGCTCAGTAACTCTTAGCTTCAGCCACCCATTCCTTGAAGGATCACGGCAGTCTCCTACTTTGGCGCGGAGTGAGGAAGGGAAGAGGGAATTACCCTCATCAGCTCCTGCAGGCTTCACCCACCGCAGCCG
>NW_008618120.1:0-12286 GCF_000691845.1 Merops nubicus
GCCCCGTCACTCCGAGAGCAGGTATGACCGCGGGCGGGGGAGCCCGGTCGCCCATGGGCACGCCCTTGGGCCCACGTAACAGACTTCCCAAAACTCGCCAGCCTCCGCGGCTGAGTTAGGAGAGTAAGATAAGCGAGGGTGGCAGGTGTGCCCCTGCTTCGACGATTGGGATCAAAGTCCAGACCTCCCTGTGCAGGAAAGCCACGCTGCGGGCTCCGGCTGTGGGCTCCGGCGCGTCCATCCGCTGGTGAAGAGGGTGATGAGGGACATGGCCCTAACTGGCATGACGGGGTAGACAGACACGATGGTAAGAAGACACAAATTAGTAACCTTGTTTTGCAGGCGGTTTAGGGAGCGTTTTAACCTGGGGAAACGTTTTGGCAGCCTGCGAACCCGTCCCCAGATAAAGACCAGGACCAGTTAGAATGAGTATAGGGCAGTGTTTTCCTCGCTGTCGTGTGTGTTTGCTGAGACCTTGGATAAAATGCTGAAGAAGAGGATGATCCATGAAGTACAGGTAAGTAATTAAAAAAGCAGCGGTTGGGCCAGATCCTGCAAAGGTTACTGTGTATAATCAGTACTTTTAAAGCCAGTAGTTATTTACAAAGGATTTACCAGCATGAGGGCCCCACAGTGGGATTTCTGTTCCTCTGCTTTCAGCCTTAGCCCTGCTGATCAAAAGAGGAGCTGGACACCCTCCCTCCTGGTCAGCATTTGGCACAGGGCTGGGGTAGTGAGGGGAGCCTGAGCAGCTGCCCCTGGGCCATCCATGCCCTGGGTGGAAAATATATAATGCCGAGGAACGCTACCCTCCAAAAGTACCAGATTTCTTCCTTAATTGACTTGCGGGTGCAAAGACTTAGCTCGACTGTTGTATTGATAGGGAAAGAATAAAGCTCCAAACGGTAAAAAACAATTGTGCCAAGAGGCAACATGAAAGGTCAAAGATCAGCAGGAGCACTGGCCTCACCTACTCCTGCAAGTGCTGCCCTACCTTAAGATAGGGGGGAAAAAACACCTGAAAGTTACCATCCTGTCCAGTCCTCGTCCTACAGTGATATTTGCTAGGCTGAGCAGCACTCCGCTTATGAAGGATTTAAGAGTGACATGGGAATATATTGCTAGTTTTTCCCATTTTGAACATATTTTTGTACCATCTGCATAGCTATCTTTCCTCTGCAGTGCTCTTTGACTTCTTACTGCATATATCTTGAGATTGCTTCTGAGGGAGAAGAGCAAGACTCTCATCATGTCTGAAATACCATTGTCAGGTATATTTTTCTTTTTATTAAGATGAAAAGTCCAACATGTAGCACTACTTGTAAATGAGGGTGCTGTAAATAATGTGTTTTGGGGGACACAGACACGTATAATTCTTGAAAAAGAAGTGCTTCTATAGCTCAGAGAACCGTGCTTTTGGAGTCCTAGCATTGACAGCAAGAGATTAAAGAAGGAACTTTCTCATTGTTTTCTTTGCTTACGAAGGTAAGAGGGTGACTGTGAGTTAGATTCTTCCCGTTTAGCACAATGAACCACTTGGGTTTCTAGTCATATGAGTTTATGGTTGCTCTGATTCATCCCATTGTGGACTACTACTTATCTTCGGTGAGATCTGGGGTTTGGAATAGATCAAGTAAAATAGTAATTGTAGTAAAATTTGCTGATTAGTGAGGTGATTCTTAAAAAGTTACATATACTCACTAGCATCGGTGAAAAATGGAAGATGAGGGTATTGTAAGAATAGAGGTAGTGTCAGAAGAAATGTGTCTGTAAACATTGAAGAGAAACTTGGAAAGAGATGTTTGCTACACAGCAGATGAAGGGATGACAGACAGAAAGAGAAGACTTTTAGGCTGAATATTTGGGGAAAATTACTACCAAGACAAGAAAAGGTCCTTCTGGGAGAACAAGGAGGGATCATCCCAGAGGCACTTCTGTTTTCTCTGCTTGTGAGAGAGGCTCCCTCTTTGCTCATTGCCTGCCAGCTGTGTTTGGATTGCCTGTAGAAGTGGATTAGTAAAAACTGCCTGAATATGCTCCTAAAGAGGACAAAAAGCACCTGCACTCGGGGATGGACTGCAATGGCTGTCCTGTACAGTTTCTCTGTGTTTATAGGCTGAACTTTGCATCAGCGTGCCTAGCAGCCCATATTGCAACCTCCACTGCAATGCCTTTCTCCTTCCTGGAAAAGGGATCTGGCCTTACTAAATATTCAAGCTGACATTTTGGTGGGCTTTTTAGGGCCAGGATTCATCAAGAGAATTTTGCAGGCAGATTTGAAAAACAAAATGATATTTTAAAATAGAAGTAAGCTTTCTTGACTTGGCTAAATTCCCTGGAAATACATTCCTTATTGACTCTTCAGATGCAGCATTTCTTTTCTGTGACATTATGGGAGCAGCTCCATCTCCTGCCAAACTTTTTGCTGGTTTTAAGTGAAAAAATATATTTTGATCTGAGAATACTGTTTGGCTTTTCCAAACAAATATAATGAGCAAATGGTCATGGCTGGGTGGGTGAAGTCAAGATGCATCAAGAGCTAATTGCTCTTAATGATTTTTTTTGATAAAGAGGAAAATGCAGTCACTTACTCAGAAGATCCGTGTGCCGCAAATGCTTTCCTTCTGTGAGAATACTCCCGCCACAATCTTTATTCTCCTTTAGGCATCAGCTGCCTGGGTAGTCTCAGAAGTAGAACTCAGAGGCTGCGTGGACCTCTGATCTGGGCTACCGCAGTCATTTTAGTAATGGAATTCCTCACACCGGAGGTGACACTTCCATATCCGAACTGGAAAGACTGTGTTTTCAAGTGACCGAGGTCCGTGAATGTTTGTTCTTTCCCTTGTAATAATAAAGGTGCACCTTTTTAATGGGTGAATGGGGAGTGCAAAACATCTACGCCTGTGCATTGCCTCTGAGAGAGCTGCTGTGTTATGTTTATACATGTATGCTGGCACGTTACCTTCTGTAGTACCGAGAACATGATTCATAGGAGGAAATGGTGGAATTTTTGCTTTGAAGAGCTAAGGTTAAGGATTTAAAGTGGGTTGGGTGGCTTTTTTGAAACTCTGTCACAGCATGGTGGGACGAGATACGGGGCATGGAAGAGAAACTTTCAGTTGACTCAGTTACTGAATTTTAGCCAATTTATGCTTTAAAGTCTCTTTAAAGTCTGCTTATTATAACTATACCAGTATTTAGGCTTTGTTGGTCATGCTGCTAAAAACAAAATGGTTGTATGCATATATCTGTATACATCTGTATTGTGTATATGTGCATGGTATTATATTTGGATTAATCTAGAATTTAAGATAACACTCTAATATTTTTTCCCCCTAGATCTATTAAATTCAAAACTTTACTTATTTCTATTCTTCATCTTTTCTCTTTTTAAATGATTATTTTTCTTATTAATTTCCAACATGGTAAATAAAGCATGCCCAACCTTGTATAAAGAAGATTCAATCTGCTATTACAAGGTCAATCAGCTAAATGGGTATTAGTAACATAATGACAGAGCATAAGCCAGGCAACATAGCAGGATTTGCAAATCAGTTAACAATAATACTCCTTTTCTATCTTTGTCTGCTTGATCGTTTAGGGCTTGGAGATGGAGACTCCTGCTGTGGGTCTGTGACTGCCAGGGAATGGCTCACCTGCTCCCCAGAGTAAAGTCCCCAGCTGTAAAGCATTTTGGCCAGTAAAACATTCCCAGTCAAGCTCCACCATGGCAAGGCTGGAGGTAGCTGCCTGAGGAGAAGCCAGGAAAGCTAACCCTCCCCATCAACAGCACTCAAAAAAAAAAAAAAAAAAAAAAAAAAAAAAAAAAAAAAAAACACACACCAAAGAGAGAAGAAAAAATTTTAAAAAAAAGGAGATGATTTGGCTGTAAATAAAATGCTTAGCAACTCAGTGCTCAAATGATAGAAACTGGCATGTGTGATGCAGAGGAACAATGTCTTGCTTTGACTTGCTGACAAGAAAACACAATCCTGATAGCAGAGGCTGGTGAGAGATATCAGAGGGAAACAGGTTTTCCGTGGTCTGACAGTAAGGATGGCAGAAAAGTTTTTCTTTTGTCCTGTACTTTTTTCAGGTTTCTGTCCTTCTTGCCTGCTGGTCTTGACATTTGGGTTGAGCGAGGACACTGTTAATACATGTTGTAAAAGCCTGCCTCTGAAAAGTGGCATTTTAAGTGCCATGAAGGAGACATTTAGCCTCCTCACTTCAGTGGCTGTTCACGTGAGGTACATTTGGTTGGAAATGGCACCATCATCTTGGGAGGCTCCATGGGATGCCGCCACCGAGCCCATGGGGCACGAGGAGCCAGTCAGTGCTCCCATGGAATGAAGCAAAGTTGTCTGTCCCCATGCAACCCTTTATTTTGAGTAGAGGTTCACCACCACTGGTTTTGGTAGTCCTGTGTGAGACCTGAGCAAAGGCTGCTGTTCCTGACAAGGTTTGGTAGGCATTGGGCAGCATCCTGCTCCAGGAGCGAGGGACAGACAAAAAGTGCTGAGCTAGAGGCAGCTGGTCATCCCTCCCTGACTTCTGAGCTTGGTCTAAGGGGGAAACCCAGCTACTCACATGTATCCCTGTAAAAATGGTGGCCCAGCCACTGTTGAACCCACTGCCTTGCCAGAGATGATATTGTTGAGAGCTCCAAGCTGGCCTCTGCTCCTCTGAATTGCTTGCATTTAAGAAAAAGACAATGTTTCCTGCTGTACTTGACATCTTATTATCTATGCATGTTTAAACCCTCCTCATGTCCTGCTGAGCTTCTGAGGAAGCAATTTAGAGGCTTTATTCTGTGCAAAATCAAAAGTTAGCAGGTATGATACCTATAGTAGAGCAGATTACTTTTGATGATTAGGAAAGGAAAAGGGGAATATCACTGCTGAGTTTAACTGCACTGTATTTGAGGTTGTAACTCCTATTTACTCAGTTACATCATGCCTCTAGGGGCTTTTGAGTCTGCCTTGTTTGCAGCTGCTTGCATCCCTGTTTATGGGAGTGGGGACTGCTGCTGATTATCAAAAGCACTCCAGTCATGTGCGGTTCTGGTCATTCCCTGGCTGATATGTGGGACTCCAATGCAAAGCCAACACCGATTATCTACTGAACTCAGTGGCATGAGTGTAGCTTTGCCCCAGAAAAATTAAGAAAACTTTATTTCTTTAAACTGGTGTTTAGAATCTGTTTCTCAGGGGGACTCTAGACCTACTTACCTCTCTCTGCCTTGGGCCAGATTGCTTTTCCTGAACTATATGGCATATAGTCTTGATCTCTTGGTGCTGTTTAGATAATTACACTCATTAACAGACCTAAAGGAGGTGTCAGATTAATTTTGATGAAATAACTAGGCTTCATCACAGGAGTTACCATGGCCCTGTCACTGTGCAACATGAAGGAGTCACACAAGGGTCAGTGGTGTGAACAGAGCCAATCTGCCTACCATGGCTGAAGGAAGGAGGAAGTTCATGCCACTGGTGGAAATAGATGCTTGCAAAGTAGAGGACTGCAGTTTGACTGATTTGGATCACAGACCTTGACTACCTTCTTCTTTTACTTCATGTGTTCATTTCAGGCATGCGTGGGAGGAATGCTGGGCTGCAGGCTCCTGTAGCCCACGTTGCTTGGGTCCCAGGCTTTTGTGCAAACCTCGTTTGGATCTGTGCAGAGCCATGAAACACCATGCCAGTCAGTTTAAACAAACTGCTCTCTAGGACACAAAGCAGGTAATTTTTTTGGCAATGCTCTATATAAAATACTTTGCAGTTGGAACAACAGGAGATAGAAAAAGCTTTGAGATAATTACAACTGCAATTTCTGACTCAGATCAGAGAGAAAAATCAAGCATAATGTCATGCAAAAGGTTTTTCTATAAAACTGGAAAGATCTGGTTTTGATGCAAGAATACTGGGTGCTGTTCAAAATAACCTCTAGAAAAGAGATAGTTGGTGTAAGTCTCAATTGGTTTCTGGACCACCTCCTACAGACTTATTGTTGCCTTCACATTAACATCTCCAGGACTGCTCCATGGAGATATGTGCATGCAGGATGGAGATCTTTAATCACAGGCTGTATTGTTTGTCAGAGACAGGCAAATGAAGAAAGATAGAGCCACAGGTAATTTAGAAACTACAGGCCTTGTCACACATAGCCTATGCTCATATCTCTTCTGTAGAATAGGTACATTAGCTTGGATGGTGGTGGTTTTGCTAGATACAGTCACAGCCATGTTGTCCCATTGAAACAGAACAGAAGCTGTGGTTTTCCATACGTTTTTCATATATAGCAGTTCTCCCAAGTGGTGGGAGAGAGAGCGCGTTTACTTCCCCCAGGAATCTAAAGCTGCTGTTCGCCCATGGGGTGAGGGACGGGCTGGGGGCTCAGCATCCTAGGAGTAAAGAGCCACTTACCAGGGTGATTTAATTCCCTGATGTGGCAACTTAAGTGGCCCAAGGAACCGATCTGCTTGTGCTAACACAAAATGTGTTTGACTTTCAAAATTTTCCTCCTTCACCTGAAAACAAGGATGAAATAGATGGTTTTAAAAGAAAAATGGCCTCAGTGAGAGGACGGTGATTGTTTATCTGCCACCCTTTCCCTTGTTGTTCGTTCAGTAAATGCCAACCTTGTAATGCATTGCCAGGCTTGGGTCCTTGGGACAACAAGGCTGTATCTGTGCAAATGCATCTTTTCCAACAGCCCTCACTGCCACAACACAGGCTCCTGCTGGCCTTGGGGGCGTCTGGGGCAACTCTTGCCCTCCTGAGCTCCAAGGGGGAAAAAATAAAGGCAGGGCCACCAAATGAGACACCCATGTGCACTCCCATGTGTTTGTTTGTCGAGTTTGCCTTGAGAGGGGAGTTTGGGGAACTGGCGATATATTGGGGAAAGACTATTATGAGAGTGAAACAGGGATGAAATGGGATTGTGGCAGAAGATGGGGCACAGGGAGGCTGAGGCTCCTCCACTGCACCTGTTCCAGGGGCTTGCATGGCTTTGCATGGCTAAGGGTCTTGGTGAGGAGCTGCGGATGGGGTGAGTCCCTGGAGCGGCATGCAGTGTGTCATCTGTAAGAGCTGAGGCACCAAACTGGGAACACCCAGTTCATTGGTTTTGGTGACTAAACCAATGACAAAAACTAGCATTTTCCAGCTTTCACACAGTCAGAACCAAATGAGACTTTTGCTTTTCTTCTCAAGGCCACTGCCTACCTGTTGGCGCTAGGGAGGGACCTGCTGTGAAATGATACAGGTACATATGTGTGATTTGCAAAATTTACAAAACACGTTGGACAATTTATATAAATGTACAAATGTCTACATTGCCAGCACACGTGTATATGTGCACTTATATATCTGTATAAGGTATGCTGCTTCAGACATGGAAGCATACCTTCCTGAAAAAGGAAGACAGTCTGGCTCTGGATAGGCAGTATGGTAAATACGTGCCAGAACATACACCTCCCACCTGTCCAGAACAGGGATCTTGTTAATTTTCTTTTAGATCTGATACCAATGTTCAAACACGGAAACAGGTAAGAAGTAAATAGGGTCAAGTCACATTAGTCTGATTCTGCAGAAATCTGGTAAAATGAGTATGTTACGTTTTCTTGCTGGTTTTCTAGGTGGATTTATGAAAAGGTTTTAATGGGTTTTAACAGAAAATTGCTCTCAATTACTTTCTTAATTCAGTATCTGAAGGACTTTTGTATGTACATGTTCTGGTATTCCTCTGACAGAAATGTCAGACCCTCAAATAGTCTCTTGAGAGCCAGCAACAGGAGCAAACCGCTTCTGCAGCTTCTGTTGTCATCCTCAGAACATCATCCTTTACTGAAAACACTATTTTCAGGATATTCATGTGCTTCCTCTCAGGCCAATGAAGAACATAAGAACAGATGTAGAGCAGATTTTTGTATAATCTTTTGCGTGTGTGTATGTATAGATATATATGTATGCATATGTATATTCTCACACAATTTTACATATGTATTTAATTAAAGATTTTTTTACATTAATCACAAGACTACTGTGCGCTATACATACAAGAGAAAACAGATCTGAGGAATATGCTATTTAAAGATAAAGTTTAAATATAAGTGGCAGAAGAAATGTGAATTTTTGAAATATTTTCAAAATTCATTAGTGAATGATTGCAAAAATGCATTTCACTGTGGGAGGAATTTCAGTAAACCAGGACTCCAGTTCTACTTATTTCATGTTTTTGAGAATACTGACTGAAGTTACTGGGACTGTTCTTACGGGTAAAATGTGCTGGACTGGGTCCCAGAAACACCTGGCTGGACTTTAAAACGAACTTAAGCCTGCAATGCAAAACCTTTTCATTCCTTGGAAAGGGGAATGGGAGCAAAAGGAGGGCACTAGTGTGGCTTTGCGGAGTCTAGGCAGAACATTTTTGGTTGGAAGGCAGAGATCAAATTTGCATGAAATCTGCAGCTCTGGGAACTGTAAACTTGGTTTGCTTTATTTTTAGAAGGGTAACCAGATCCAATTTTTTTGTTAAGAAGAGGGGAAGTGGAAGGGAATGCCCTTCCCCTGGTAAAAATTTCCCCATCCTAGTGCTCTAAAAGAGTAGTTGATGGGCCTGTGGGTTAATGGAATGAGTAAATGAAACATTATACTCTTCTCCCCAGGTTAATTTATGAAGATATGTAATTTTTTTGGCACTGTGACTTTTTTGGGTTTGCTTTGGTAATTTTTCTCTCTCTCAAAATTTGTACAAGATTTGTAATCAGATACACAGCACATGAATCCATTACAAGGATGAATGAATGAATGCTGTTGTTATTGTTTGGATGTCTTTCACCTGGAAAGGAGAGAAGGGTATGGACAACCACCTTCTCACCTCAGCGAGCCACTTAAACTCTGCAAAAGGTGACACATCCAAATAATCTGACCCACTGTTGCTTTTCTTCTGAGCAGCTGACTGAAGGTCAGATTCGTGACTCATGGCTCCTGCAGCAAAAAGATTGGGAGCAGTTTCTGGGTCGGAGCAAGAGCCTCACAGGGCACAAAGATGATGAAGATGGGAGGAGCCTGGCTGGGTCTCCCAGCTGAACAGCACTTGCTGGCTCTGGGACACAGGAATTTTTCAATCAAATGGAGAAATATGGTATTTAAAACATAACCTGACACCCTATTGCTGTTATCCTTTGTCATCTGCCATGGGCACATACCTGCTGCTTCACTCTCTGGCTTATGTGAGCCTTGGCAAGTCTAAGTTATGGTTTGTAAGATGCAGAAAATGGGGAGGAGCTCTGAAGCATCAGCCTGGGTAAATTGCTAACAGTGGAGAGGCTTGTGTGGATTTCTGAGGATATGCTGGTTTGGGGGGAAAATTCAAGTAAGCACGCGTGTGAATTTCACTGCCAGCAGAACACCTTGTAGGAATGATTCCAAGAAAGATACATGTGGGTGAGTTCCCTGAAATAGGTAGTTTGCAATTAGAGATGGCCTGGCTTTAAATCTCTATGCAGAGAGTTTGGTATACAGCACTGAAAGGAACTACAGATTTTTAATTTTTTTTTTTTTTTAATGTGCTGTTCCTTTTTGTTTCTTTCAGATGGATTTCACAAAATTCAGGCTGTTTGCTTGCCTTGTAGGGCTCAGCTGTGCTAGCTTCTTGGTTTTTTACAACAATTTGACTGAATTCTGTATATTCTGTGAAAACAGCCAAAATTACATATTTCCCATAGAGACTTTTAGGAGAATTGGCGGAAAATTCTTGCAGCTCCCAGATATCGACTGCCACCAGAACCCACCCTTCCTCGTCCTGCTTGTGACATCCTCATACCAGCACTTGGACGCCAGGATGGCCATCCGGCAAACGTGGGGGAAGGAGAGAACAGTCTCCGGCAAGCGCCTGGTGACCTACTTCCTCCTGGGAAGCCCTGTGAACCTCAGCCAGCAGGCCGATATCGCTGCTGAAAGCCAGAAGTACAAAGACATTATTCAAAAGAATTTCACTGACACGTATTACAATTTGACTTTGAAGACCATGATGGGAATTGAATGGATTCACAGGTTTTGTTACCAGTCCAGCTTTGTGATGAAAACTGACACAGATGTGTTTGTGAATGTTTATTACCTCACTGAGCTGCTTCTAAGGAAAAAGAAGACCACTAGATTCTTCACGGGCTTTTTAAAGCTGCACGAGTACCCCATACGGAAAAGAGGGAGTAAGTGGTATGTGAGTAGAGAAGAGTATCCGGGAAAGACCTACCCACCATTTTGTTCTGGGACTGGCTATGTTTTATCCACTGACGTTGCCAGTCAGATCTATAATGTTTCAGAGAGCATTTCCTTCATTAAACTGGAGGATGTATTCATGGGGCTGTGCCTTGCCAAACTGAAAATTCAGCTGGAGGAGCTTCATTCAGAGCAGACATTTTTTCCAGAAAGGATTAAGTTCTCTGTTGCTCGCTTTAAGAAAATTGTGATGTGCCATGAAGTAGAGCCACCTGAGCAGCTGAGCTACTGGAATTACTTAGTGACAGAAAATCAAGGAGAAGTGCTCTAACACCTTCCCTGCTTGAATCAACAAACTGAAATGCTCTGCATTTACAGGGCTGCTCTTGACTCCAGCAAAACTCCCAGTTAACTCTAGATCCATCACGAGAAAGACTTTTTAATGGCTATTTTAATCTCCATTTCTGCCCAAGAACATGCAAACCTCTTTCTCTCCCATCCAATCCCACCTCTTTGCATTCCTTCTCTACACAGATTGCAATTTATTTTTTTTTTCCTGAAAGATGCAGGTCTGCAAACCTGCAATCCAAATCTTGCTGCTACATGACTGAGAACATTTCTGCAGTGCCAAACTAAAAGTACTTTTGTTCGGAGAAGAAAATTTGCTGCCCTCTTGCTGGTTGCCCTTGATTGATTACTTCATATGCACCCATCTGGGCAGGCATTTAGGAAAAGGTGTTTGGAGCTGTCAGGATGTTCCCCTCCTGACGTAGGGAACTGCAGCCTTGCCCTTGCAGTCAGCTTTGTGTGGACAGAACTGCATCTTGGCACAGATCCCTCCTTCAGTCTACATCATTTTTTTTTTTTTTTTGGCAGAGATGGAAGAATTTGCCCATGCAGCACTCTTGGGACAACCTTGGGTACTGCAGGTCACCTGGTGAATGTGTAAGGCTACTGCCTCTGTTTCCCTATAAGTGCCTCCTGCTGAATAGAGATGAATCTGTGTTCAGTGGAGAGTGTCCTGGACTTTCTATCACAATAGACCCTGGAGACATCTTTTACACTTGTGTCTCACTTTGGTGGCTTGAAAGCTGCTGTAAATGCTGTGCCAAGACTACACTAGAGTCACTTACAGTGAGCTAAACAGTATATCTGATTAGACATTTTTCCCTATGAGGAACAGGGTGTGTAAGGCAGAACACAGGAGGATTTTCCTCTTCTAAACAAGACCTAGAGGGAAACTGTGCCCAGGTAATCTTTCAGGCTGGAAGCCTCATTTTCCTATTTTGTTACCAAGCAAAGACTCATAACATCACAAGGATTCTGGTAGATTTCAGAGATAAGAAACTGGGTCTTTACAGTAGTTACTGTGAAAAATACATTCCTATGGGGAGGAAGAAGGGAGTTTGTAAATTCATGCCTTATGCAGTAGAACCATAGAGTGGTTTGGGTTGGAAGAGACCTTAAAGTTTATCTAGTCCCCCCCCCCTGCCATGGGCATGGGCGGCTCCCATACTTCTATCTGTTTACTTTCACACAAGGAAGAGGTCGTTTTTCCCAGCAAATAAGAATTGAATGCTATGTACTATCTCTGAATTTTATTTTTTTTTTTTCCAGAGGTCAGTAAACATGAGGCTGCTCCGTAGGGGAAATGAGCTGGGAGCTGAGGGGATCTGAGAGTTTGCAGGGCTCAGTCCTCCACACCCACATGAGAGAGCAGGACAGGCCCACAGATGGTGGCCAGGTCCAGCCAACAGTCCTGATCATAAGGCAGTATCATGGTGATGAGGTAGGTCTGAGGTCAAGGCAGCAGTAGCTGGACCCTCATGATGGGGATAAGGATGAGACCCAGCGAGGGCAACCAGGACCAGATACTGCCCTAGGATGAAAACATACACTGAATGTGGTAAAAAATGTGGAGGGAAGATCAGGAAAGTTATTTTATTACTTTGGTTTCTTTTATTGTTTCATTTCTTTTTATTGAAGTTTTTGAGGCCAGTACAAGAGTCTCTTTTTACTCACCTGTGTCTGAAGAGCAGGTTAAATATTTTCAGCAGGCATATCCA